>NC_133618.1:583998654-584300128 GCF_048593235.1 Sminthopsis crassicaudata | reverse complement strand
GCAAAAATTAATCCTCTGTGCTCCATATGGAAACAAAATAATGTCTCTGAGTTCCCTGTGAGACTCAAGTTATTCCTCTGAGTCTCATGTGGGATCTTTGTTATTTTTGTTAGAGAGAAGATACCTTACTTCATGATTCAGAGAAAAGCTGAATAAGGGAAAAATAAGTTCCCCAAGAAAGAATAAAGGAGACAAAAGAGGAGAAAATCAAAGATCAGATTCATAAAATAAGTTTCTAAAGCCCTGGGCCAGTGAAAACTTCAAGACATCTTACAAACCTGTGGATTTTCCTCCTAGCAGAAATGAAGATACAAAGCTTGGCCAAAGGAGAAAAGAAGGGAGAGGAAGAGATGGAAGAAGAAGAAGAAGAAGAAGAAGAAGAAGAAGAAGAAGAAGAAGAAGAAGAAGAAGAAGAAGAAGAAGAAGAAGAAGAAGAAGAAGAAGAAGAAGGAGGAGGAAGAGGAGGAGGAGGAGGAGGAGGAGGAGGAGGAGGAGGAGGAGGAGGAGGAGGAGGAGGAGGAGGAGGAGGAGGAGGAGGAGGAGGAGGAGGAGGAGGAGGAGGAGGAGGAGGAGGAGGAGGAGGAGGAGGGAAGGAAGCTAGTCAGAGCTTTGAACATAGATCAAAATGGCTGAATAGTATTCTTTCACTTCCATACAAATGAAATCCTCTTTGTGCATTTTTGTACTTCCAACCAATTTAAGTAGTTTAAGAAAAACTGAATTTTTCTGCTTGTGCAGAAAATTGTCACTGGCAAATGATGGGCTCATTCAGATTGCAGACAGAGTTGATTAAGCTCCAGCCAATATGCTGACTTGGGGGAAAGGTGATTGGCTTAGAAATTCACTGGAATCCCTTGTTCCACACTGTGAACTCTGACACATAAAGAAAAAAAAAAACAAAAAACAACAATGATGATAGAAAAGAGGATAGAGGTATTCTGAGACCTAGGTAGCTTGAAACAGTAGAAAGAACTCTGGATCTATATCAGTAACCTTTGGCAAGCAAGCGTCTTTGACCCTCAGTTTCTTTCATCTATAAAATGAGATGGAAAGTAAGTGAGCTATTGAGTGCCTTACAAAAATGAATCTGTATAAGAAAAGCCTTTTCTTCTTAAAAAAAAAAACAAAACCAAGCTTTTGTTCATTATCTTTTTTCAGAATTTCTAAAAACTGTTTTGAAAAATAAAGGGGGAAAGAGGTGACAAGGTAGAGTGAAAATAATACTGCTCTTGACATCATAAAAATTCTGATAGAATATCATTTCTGTCAATATGATTATTCAGTCTGCAATATGAGTAGGGCAGTATTATTATTATAAAGTAATATAAAGCAACATCTATGTCCAGGGATATATTTTCTTTTTTATACTCTCTCATTTAATGACCCCGTTAGCTTCCATAAGTTCAGTGATCATTTCTAGGCAGATAACTAGCAGATCCATATATTCAGGCCTGGTCTATATTTCTCACCTAAGCTCCAGTGACACATCTCTAATTGTCTTTTAAACTACTCACACTGGATATCTTGTATGCATCTCAAATTCAACATGTACAAAACAGAACTCATTATTTTTGTCTCAAAATCTAATCCTTGGCACAGAGCCAAGATGGTGGAGAAGGCATACAGGACTTTCTGAGCCTATTTCATACCCTCACAATCAATTATTAAATTCAGCCTCAAAAGTAGCACTTGACTAGGAAAATTCACAAAGATTAGAAGTACAACAACTTACCAGCAGAAGATAATCTGGAAGTTTGTCAGAAAAGGTTGGTCCTGAGGGGCCAGAGCAGATCAGCACAGGCAGGGATAGAACTAAAGGCTAGCATATTGAGCAGACTCATAGCAGGGGAGAAGGTGGCCTCTGTGGTTAGAAAATCTACAGAGACGATTGTGCCATAGGCTGTCTGCTCTGCTCTGCTTGCAAAACAGCAGAACAGCAGAGAAATTAAAGCCAAAGGTAAAAGGTACTCTAAAAATAATGCCAGAACCTAACAAGATCTGGCTACACCCACCTAAAACCGGAAATGCTCAGCACAGACCACAGCACAACTGTGCAGCCACATTCTGCAATACAAGGCTTTTCCTTGGGGCAGCCTCTAATCTGCAGAGTATGGGGCTCAGCCAGAGACAATAGAACTTCCACAGTGCCACTGTGCTTCCCTGGGCAGAGACACTTTAGGTCCCTGCAGGGCTATTTGCTGGTTAGCTGCTAATACCCACAGCCTCACAGTGGGCTTTGGCTTGGGGCAGTGATACTTTTGCTGCTCAGTCTCTAGCCCCAGGGCTAATCCACACAGAGGGTTCTTCACGGGCAAATCTGCAGCTCTGACCTTGTTAACCAGGAATGAATCACTTGAGGGGGGAGGAAACTTTTTCCCAGAGCACACCCATACCTCACCGGTTTGCAGGACAGCCATTCTCCATACACCTATCCTTATTTTGCAGAGGAAGGTGGTAACCTCCTTGGCCTGAAGTCAGACCCTATAGGCTTTAAAAAATGAGTAAAAAAATCAAAAGGATAATCGGAAAGTTTCTATACAGAAAGAGAGCAGGTTTTCAACCCCGAGGAGACTAATAGCAAACAGTCTCCAGACAATACCCCAAAGGGAAATTTTACCTGGCCCCTATCACATAAAGATCTCCTAGAAGATTATTAACAATCTTAAAAGAGAGCTAGAAGAAAAATGTGGAAAGGAAAGAGAAGCTATGCAAGAGAGTAACAACTTCCTAAAATGTGAATTGGAAAAGGTAAAGAAATCCTAGGAAAGTAGGATTTGTGATTTGGAAAAAGAAAATAACTCACTAAAAAAATAGTGAAATGGAAAAAAAAAATCCATGGAGCAAAACAATGAATGTAAAAACTCAATTGGACATATACAAAAAGAAGTAAAAAAAGCTGATGAAGAAAATAGCTCATTAAAAATCAGAACTGAACAAATAGAAATGAATGAGTTATTAAGATATTAAAAATCAATCAAGCAAAACAAAAAAAAAGAAAGAAAAATTAGGAAAAAAAACATTAAATATATACTTGGAAAGATAACAGACCTGGAAAATAGATCTAGGAGAGATAATCTGAGGATATTAAATTTCCCAAAAATTATGATGAAAAAAACAGCCTAGATACTATTTTATAGGAAATCATCAAAGAGAACTTCCCAGATGTAATAGAAGCAGAAGGTAAAATAGGCATTGAAAGAATTAATTAAATACCTTCTGAAAAAGACCCTAAAATAAAAAGTGCAAGGAATATTATGGCCATATTTCAGAATTATCAGACTAAGGGAAAATATGACAAGCAGCTAGGGAAAAAAAAAACAATTCAAATACCAAAGTGCCACAATAAGGGTCACTCTAGATCTGGCTGCCTCCACATTAAAGGAACAAAAGGCCTGGAATCTGATATTCTGAAAGGCAAAATAACTTGGAATGCAGCCAAGTACAAACTATCCAGCTAGGCTGAGCATTTCTTCCATGGAAGAAGATGGACATTCAATGAAACAGATGAATTCCATTTGTTTCTAAAAAAACAAAACAAAACAAAAAACAAAACAAAAAAAAAAAACAGATCTAAACAAAAATTTTATCTCCAAACATAGGACACAAGAGAAGCAGAAAAAGGTAAAAGGAACTCTTGAGAACTATACTTCTGTTGTGCATATACATAAGACAACATGTATAATCTGATTTTACTGATATAACATAAAAAGAGAAGTAGAAATGGAGAGGGAATAGTGCCAGAAAAAAGGAAAAGGGGAGATAAAAAAAAAAAAGGAAAACTATATCCCACAAAGAGTCAAAGAAAACCTATCATATCTGAGGGAACTTAGAGAAGGGAAGGAACATGATGTGAATCTTACTCTCATCAGAGTTGGCTCAAAGAGAAAATAATTGAAATATTTGTTTTACAGAGAATCTTCTCTCACCTCATTAAAAAGCGGGAGAGGAAAAGGGACAAAGAAAAGAATAATAAGGGAAGGGTACAAGAAAAGGGAAGGGATTCAAAGGGAGAAAGGAGGGATCTGGGGCCCATAAGTTTAATATTGGGGAAAAGGGTTAGTGGGGCAAGAAAGAAAAAAACATAATCTGAGGATAATATGATGGCAGGAAATATAGAATTAGTAATTTTAACCATAAATATGAATGGGATGAACTCTCCTATAAAGCAGAGGCGGATAGCACACTGGATCAAAAGTCAGAACCCTACAATCTGTTGTTTACAGGAAACACATTTAAAACAGGGAGATACATACAGAATGAAGGTAAAAGGCTAGAGGAGAATCTATTATGCTTTAGGTGAAGTCAAAAAAGCAGGGGTAGCCTTCCTGATCTCAGATCAAGAAAAGGCAAAAATTGATCTAAATAAAAGAGATAAGGAAGGAAACTGCATCTTGCTAAAGGGTAGCATAGACAATAAAGCCATATCAATTCTAAACACATATGCACCAAGTGGTATAGCATCTAACTTCCTAAAGGAGAAATTAAGAGAGTTGCAAGAAGAAATAGACAACAAAACTATAATAGTGGGAGATCTCAACTTTGCACTCTCAGAATAAGATAAACCACAAAACAAATAAGGAAGAAATTAAAGAGGTAAATAGAATATTAGAAAAATTAGGTATGATAGATCTTTGGAGAAAACTGAATAGTGACAGAAAGGAGTATACTTTCTTCTCAGTAGTTCATAGAGCCTATACAAAAATTGACCATACATTAGGAAATAAAGACCTCAAAATTAAATGCAGGAAGGCAGAAATAGTAAATGTTTTCTTTTCAGATCACAATGAAATAAAAATTACATTCAAAAAAAGTTAGGAGTAAATAGACCAAAAAGTAATTGAAAACTAAATAATCTCATCTTAAAGAATGATTGGGTGAAACAACAAATTATAGACATAATAAATAATTTCACTTAAGATAATGACAAAGATGAGATATCATACCAAAATTTGTGAGACGCAGCCAAAGTGGTAGTAAGGGAAAACTTTATAACTTTAGAGGCTTACTTGCATAAAACAGAGAAAAAGAAGGTCAATGAATTGGGCTTGCAATTTAAAAAGCTAAAAATGATCAAATTAAAATCCCCCAATCAAATACTAAACTTGAAATTCTAAAATTAAAAGGAGAAAATGATGTTGAAAGTAAAAAAAAAAAAAAAAAAACAAAAAACTACTGAATTAATAAATAAAACTAAGAGTTGGTTTTATGAAAAAAAACCAATAAAATAGATAAACCTTTTGTAAATCTCATAAAAGGAAAAAGGAAAATCAAATGATTAGTCTTAAAAATGAAAAGGGAGAACATTCCACCAATGAAGAGGAAATTAGAGCAATAATAAGGAATTATATTGCCCAGCTTTATGCCAATAAATTTGATAATCTAAGTGAAATGGATGACTACCTCCAAAAATATAGACTTCCCAGATTAACAGAGGAGGAAGTAAATTGCTTAAATATTCCCATTTCAGAAAAAAGAAATAGAACAAGCTATTAAACAACTCCTTAAGAAAAAATCCCCAGAATCAGATGGATTTGCATGTGAATTCTACCAAACATTCAAATAACAATTAACCCCAAAGCTATATAAACTATTTCAAAAAATAGGGAATGCAGGAGTCCTACCAAATTCCTTTTATGACACAGACATGGTACTGATACCTAAACCAAGTAGGTTGAAAACAGAGAAAAAAAATTATAGACCAATCTCCCTAATGAATATTGATGCTAAAATCTTAAATAAGATATTAGCAAAAAGACTATAGAAATTCATCCCCAGGATAATACACCATGATCAAGTAGGATTTATACCAGGAATGCAGAGCTGGTTCAATATGAGGAAAACTATTAGTATAATTGACCATATTAATAACCAAATTAACAAAAAACATATGATCATCTTAATAGATGCAGAAAAAGCATTTGATAATATGTAACATCCCTTCCTTTTAAAAACACTTGAGAGCATAGGAATAAATGGACTTTTCCTTAAAATAATCAATAGCATTTATTTAAAACCATCAGTAACATCATATGTAATAGGGATAAACTGGAACCATTCCCAGTAAGATCATGAGTGAAACAAGGTTGCCCACTATCACCATTACTATTCAATATTTGTTAGGATTCTTACAAGGTGCTAAGTCACTGGAATGAATAGAGACAATAATTATCTAATTTAGCATGGTTCAATATGATTGATCTGACCCTACAAGGAGATGTTATGGGCCAGAATTTGAAACAAGGTACTGAGTGGACTTGAGGAGATAGTGGTTAAATCTAATTTAGCATTGATTTATCCTACAACAAATAATGGTTTCCTCATGATATAATGATTGGTGTATACTCAGTGTGGAACATATAAGCGAGAAGCTCTCAGAACTTTGGAAGAACTTCAGGGAACTTCCAGGAGATTCACAATTAGAATTGACTTCTGGGAGATTCACAAGCTCGCCCACAATCCCACACTCTTGGAGATTCAGAGTCAAGATTCATTCCCACTTCAACCTTTGTGCTGGCTGGAGACAGTTGGACAAGAGCTTTTGGGAATCAAGGAGAGAGGAAGGCCTCCAGAAAACTAGCCGAGCCCTAAGTGAAGAAGATAAGTGTAATGTTCTGTTGTCTCCAGAAACTGACGATCGCTCTCTGGGAGGAGATCTGCTGTCTCAACTCAATCTTCCTGTAGAGCGGCTGATCACTCTCTGGCCTAGAGTAGAGACTTCTTCCTCCAGAGAGCCGCCCCATTCTGGCCCAGACAAGATTCTCCCCTTGCTCAATGGTGTCTTCTTTTATCCTCCCAGAGAATGGGCATGGAATAACTCAGGGGCTTCTGGGAAAAAAAAATTACTTCAACCAATGAACAGGAGTAAAACTCCCCTAAAGGCCGGAACTAGAGAATTGTTAAATACTGACTTAGCACTTAGTGAGAAACTAATATCTCATTATCTCATTAGCACTTAGTAAGAACCTAACACATAAGATTTTGGAAGAGACAATAAAGGAGTTGGACTTTAACTCCTGGCTGCATTTGGGCCTATTGAACTGAACTGAAACTAAGGTTGCCTCTAGAAGTTTCCCAAGGGATCTGCTCACAGAAAATGATTACAATTTAGAGAAAAAGAACATTAGAAATATTGTATTAGAAATGCTAGCTTTGGCAATAAGAGTTGAGAAAGAGTTTAAAGGAATTAGAGTATGTAATAAGGAAACCAGATTATCACTCTTTGCTGATGATATGTTGGTATACTTAGAGAACCCCAGAGATTCTACTAAAAAGCTATTAGAAAAAATCCACACCTTTAGCAAAGTTGAAGGATACAAAATAAACCCAGATAAGTCATCAGCATTCTCATAGATCACTAACAAATTCCAAGAATTAAAGTTACAAAGAGAAATTCCATTTAAAGTAACTACAGATAGTATAAAATATTTACGAATCTATCTGCCAAGGGAAAATCAGAAACTATATGAGCAAAACTACAAAACACTTTCCACACAAATAAAGTCAAATCTAACCAATTGGAAAAATATTAAATGTTCTTGGATAGGGTGAACAAATATAATAAAGATGACAATACTATCTAAACTAATCTATCTAATTAGTGCTATACTAATCAGACTCCCCAAAAATTATTTTAGTGACCTAGAAAAAATAACAACAAATTTCATATGGAAAAATAAAAGGTCAAGAATTTCAAGGGAATTAATGAAAAAAAAAATGAAAGTGGCCTAGCTGTACCAGATCTATAATTATATTTTAAAGCAGAGGTTACCAAAACCATTTGGTATTGGCTAAGAAATAGACTAGTTGATCAGTGGAATAGGTTATGTTCAAAGGAAAAAACAGCCAATAACTTTAATAATCTTGTGTTTGACAACCCAAAGACCCCAGCTTTTGGGATAAGAACTCACTGTTTGACAAAAATTGCTGAGAAAATTGGAAATTTGTATGACAGAAACTAGGCATTGACCCACACTTAACACCGTACACCAAGATAAGGTCAAGATGAGTTCATGGCCTAGGCATAAAGAATGAGATTATAAATAAATTAGAAGAACATAGGATAGTTTACCTCTTAGATCTATGGAAGAGGAAGGAATTTGTGACTAAAAAGTATTAGAAATTATTATTGATCACAAAATAGAAAATTTTGATTATATCAAATTGAAAAGCTGAAAAAGAATCTCTGGGGTTCTTTAAATATAACATCATATCATCAGCAAAGAGTGATAATTTTGTTTCCTCATTACCTACTCTAATTCCTTTAATCTCTTTCTCAACTCTTATTGCCAAAGCTATCATTTTTAATACAATATTGAAAAGTACTGGTGATAGTGGGCAATCTTGTTTCACTCCTGATCTTATTGGGAATGGTTTCAGTTTATCCTCATTACATATGATGCTTAATGAAGGTTTTAAATAGATGCTACTGGTAATTTATTAAAAAGACCATTTATTCCTATGCTCTCAAGTTTTTTAAAAGGAATGGATGTTGCATTTTATCAAATGTTTTTTCTGCATCTATTGAGATGATCATATGGTTTTTGTTAATTTGGTTATTAATACGGTAAATTATACTAATAAGTTTCTTAATATTGAACCAGCCCTGCATTCCTGGTATAAATCCTATTTAATCATGGTGTATTATCCTGGGGATGATTTTCTGTACTCTTTTTGCTAATATCTTATTTAAGATTTTAGCATCAATATTTATTAGGGAGATTGGTTTATAACTTTTTTATTCCCTCTGTTTTCAACCTACTTGGTTTAGGTATCAGTACCATGTCTGTATCATAAAAGAAATTTGGTAGGACTCCTGCATTCCCTATTTTTCAAATAATTTATATAGCTTTGGGGCTAATTGTTCTTTGAATGTTTGGCATAATTCACATATAAATCAATCTGGGCTTGGGGATTTTTTCTTAGGGAGTTGGTTAATAGCTGTTCTATTTCTTTTTCTGAAATGAGACTATTTGAGCAATTTACTTCCTCCTCTGTTAATCTGGGAAGCCTATATTTTTGGAGGTAGTCATCCATTTCACTTAGGTTATCAAATTTATTGGCATAAATTTGGGTAATATAACTCCTTATTATTGCTCTAATTTGCTCTTCATAGATGGGAAGTTCTCCCTTTTCATTTTTAAAACTAACAATTTGATTTTCCGCTTTCCTTTTTCTAATCAGATTTACCAAAGGTTCATCTATTTTATTGTTCTTTTTAATAAAACCAACTCTTAATTTTATTTATTAATTCAATAGGTTTTTTTTTTTTACTTTCAATATCATTTTTTCCTTTTAATTTTAGAATTTCAAGTTTAGTATTTGATTGGGGGGTTTTAATTTGGTCTTTTTCTAGCTTTTTAAGTTGCAAGCCCAATTCATTGATCTTCTCTTTCTCTATTTTATGCAAGTAAGCCTCTAAAGATATAAATTTTCCCCTTATTATCACTTTGGCTGCATATCCCAAATTTTGGTATGATGTCTCATCATTGTCATTATCTTGAGAGAAATTATTAATTGTCTATATTTTGCTGTTTTACCCAATCATTCTTTAAGATGAGATAATTTAGTTTTTATTTAGTTTTTTGTCTATTTCCCTATTGAATGTAGTTTTTTATTGTATTGTGATCTGAAAAGAAAACATTTACTATTTCTGCCTGCCTGTATTTAATTTTGAGGTCTTTATGTCCTAATATATGGTCAATTTTTGTATAGGTAACATGAACTGCTAAGAAGAAAGTATACTCCTTTCTGTCACCATTCAGTGTTCTCCAAAGATCTATCATACCTAACTTTTCTAATATTTTGTTTACCTCTTTAATTTCTTTCTTATTTGTTTTGTGGTTTATCTAATTCTGAGAGTTCAAGAGATCTCCCACTATTATAGTTTTGTTGTCTATTTCTTCTTGCAACTCTCTTAACTTCTCCTTTAGGAAGTTAGATGCTATACCACTTGGTGCATATGTGTTTAGTATTGATATGGCTTCATTTTCTATGCTACCCTTTAGGAAGATATAGTTTCCTTTCTTATCTCTTCTAATTAGATCAATTTCTGCTTTTGCTTGGTCTGAGATCAGGAAGGCTACCCCTGCTTTTTTGACTTCACCTAAAGTATAATAGATTCTCCTCTAGCCTTTTACCTTCATTCTGTATGTATCTCCCTGCTTTAAATGTGTTTCCTGTAAACAATATATTGTAGGGTTCTGACTTTTGATCCAGTCTGCTATCCACCTCTGCTTTATGGGAGAGTTCATCCCATTCACATTTATGGTTAAAATTACTAATTCTATATTTCCTGCCATCATATTATCCTCAGATTATGCTTTTCTCTTTCTTGCCCCACTAATCCTTTTCCCCAATATTAAACTTATGTGACTCAGTCACTCACACAACTCTTCCTCTTTAGGATCCCTCACTTCTCCTTTTGAATGCCTTCCCCTTTTTGTACCCTTCCCTTTTGCTCTTTTCTTTGTCCCTTTTCCTCTCCTGCTTTTTAATGAGGTAAGAGAAGATTCTCCATAAAATAAATATGTCAATTATTTTTTCTTTGAGCCAACTCTGATGAGAGTAAGATTCACATCATGTTCCTCCCCCTCTCTAAGTTCCCTCATATATGATAGGTTTCTTTTGCCTCTTTGTGGGATATAGTTTTTCTCTTTTTATCTCCTCTTTTCCCTTTTTTTGACACTATCCTTTTTCCATTTCTACTTCCCTTTTTTAATGTTATATCAGTAAAATAACTTATACATTCTGAAGGAAGTGGAAATCTTCAACATAAAGAAGATCCAACTCACTTCCAGTTGATCAATGATGGACAGAAATAACTACACCCAGAGAAGGAACACTGGGAAGTGAATGTAAATTGTTAGCACTAATGGTTACATGTACCTTCGGAATCTAATGCTTATTGTGCAACAAGAAAATGGTATTTACACACATGTATTGTATCTAGGTTATATTGTAACACATGTAAAATGTATGGGATTGCCTGTTATCGGGGGGAGGGAGTAGAGGGAGGGGAGGATAATTTGGAAAAATGAATACAAGGGATAATATTATTAAAAATATATAATAAAAAATAATTTATACATGTGGTCTTTATTATATCCACAACAGAAATATATTTCTTAAGATTTCCTTTTACCTTTTTCTGTTTCTCTTGAGTCCTATGGTTGGAGATCAAAATTTTTGTTTAGATCTGGTTTTTTCCTTAGAAAGAAATGGAATTCATCTGTTTCATTGAATGTCCATCTTCTTCCATGGAAGAAAATGCTCGGTTTAGCTGGGTAATTTATTTTTGGCTGCATTCCATGTTCCTTTGCCTTTTAAAATATCATATTCTAGGCCCTTTGATCCTTTAATGTGGAGGCAGCCAAGAGTGACCCTTATTGTGGCACCTAGGTATTTGAATTGTTTTTTTCCTGGCTGCTTGTCATATTTTTCCTTAGTCTGATAGTTCTGAATTTTGGCCACAGTATTCCTTGGAGTTTTTATTTTAGGGTCTTTTTCAGAAGGTGTTCAATGAATTCTTTCAATGCCTATTTTACCTTCTGGTTCTATTACATCTGGGCAATTCTCTTTGATGATTTCCTGTAAAATAGTATCTAGGCTCTTTTTTTTTTTTCATCATAGTTTTTGGGAAGTCCAATAATCCTCAGATTATCTCTCCTACATCTATTTTCCAGGTCTGTTGCTTTTTCCAAATAGATATTTAACATTTTCTTTTTCCTAATTTTTCATTTTTTCCATTTTGCTTGACTGATTCTTGATGTCTCAATGAATCATTCATTTCTATTTCTTCAGTTCTGATTTTTAATGAGTTATTTTATTCTTTGAAGCTTTTTTTTTTTTTTTTTTACTTCTTTTTGGATATGTTCAATTGAGTTTTTAAATGAGTTGTTTTGCTCTATGGATTTTTTTTTCTATTTCACTAATTTTTTTAGTGAGTTCTTTCCTTTGTCCAATTCATAAATCCTCCTTTTTTAAAAAATAATTTTATAATCATAACAATTTTTGATAGTACTTATTCATGAGTAGTTTTTTTAATAACATTATCCCTCATTATCCCTTGTATTCATTTTTCCAAATTTTCCCCTCCCTCCCTCTACTCCCTCCCCCAGATGACAGGCAATCCCACACATTTTACATGTTTTACAGTGTAACCTAGATACAATATATGTGTGTAAGTCCAATTGTCTTGTTGCACATGAAGAATTGGGTTCCGAAGGTACAAGTAACCTGGGTAGAAAGACAGTAGTGCTAACACTTTACATTCAATTCCCAGTGTTCCTTCTCTGGGTGTAGTTGTTTCTGTCTGTCATTGATCAACTGGAAGTGAGCTGGATCTTCTTTATGTTGAAGATATCCACTTCTATCAGAATATATCTTCATACAGCATTGTTGTTGAAGTGTATAGTGATCTTCTGGTTCTGCTCATTTCACTCAGCATCAGTTCATGTAAGTCTCTCCAAACCTCTCTGTATTCATTCTGCTGGTCATTTCTTACAGAGCAATAATATTCCATAACATTCATATACCATAATTTACCCAACCATTCTCCAATTGATGGACATCCATTCAACAAATCGTCCTTTCTTGAGAGTTGTTTACCTTTTCCAATTCACAAATTCTGTTTCCCTGCACTTCCTGGGAGGTTTTTGCCTTTTCCAGTTCACATTTCAGGAAGTTGTTACTCTTTTGCATATCTTCTATTTCCTTTCCTCATTTTTCTTCTAGCTCTCTTTTGAGATTTTTAATAGTCTATTCTAGAAGAGCCTTTTGTGTTGTGGACCAACAATTGTCTGGAGACTGTCTGCTAAAGTCTTCATGGGGTTGAAAACCTGCTCTCTTTCTTTATAAAAGCTATTGATAGTCCTTTTGATGTTTTTACTCATATTTTTTAAAGCCTGTAAGGTCTGCCTTCAGGGCAAGGAGATTAGCAGCTTCCTCTGCAGAGCAAGTATAGGTGTATGGATGGTAGGGTCTTACAAACAGGCTGCAAAAAGCTGTAAGGTATGGGAGTGCTCTGGGAAAACATTCCCCACTGGAAATGACTCAGGCCTGCAAGGCCGAGCTTCAGGAAGTACCCTGGGAAGGACCCCACTGTGCAGATTAACGACTGCCCTGGGACTAGAATTTTAGCAGTGAAAGTGTCACTACCTCTAGCCAAAGCCTCTGTGGTGCTGTGGGTATTACCAGCTGCCCAGAGAATAGTTGCAAGACACTGGAAGTGTTTCTGCCCAGGGAAGCATAGTCATGACTGCGGAAGTTCTACTGTCCCAGGCCAAGCCCCCCACTGTGCAGATTAGGGGCTGACCTGGCCTTGCTGCATAATGCAGCTGAACAGTTGTGCTGGTCTGTGCTGTCACTTCTGGTTTTGCGTGGGTATAGCCAGATCTTGATAGGTTCTGGTGTTTTTAGAGTATCATTTACCTTTGGCTTTAATTTCTCTGCTGGTCTACTGCTTTGTAATCAAGGCAGAACAGTCAGCCTATGGCAGAGTCATCTCTATAACTTTTCTAGCCACAGAGGCTACCCCTGCCCCTGGTCTGCTCCAGATGCTAGCCTCTCCTTTCTTGCTGCTCACACTGATCTGCTCTGGCCTCTCAGGACAAACCTTTTCTGGCAATATTCCAGATAATCTTTGGTTAGTGAGTTGTTGTACTTCTAATCTTCATGAATTTTACCAGTCAAGCACTATTTTTTGAGGCTGAATTTAATAATTGGTCGTGAGGATATGAGAAGAGCTTAGAAAGTCGTGTGTGCCTTCTCTGCCATCTTGCTCCCCTCACTCTTAATTCTAGAAGAAAATATAAACTCCTTTCATTTGCTGTAAAACTCTACACAATTTCGCATCTTCCTACCTTTCCAGGATTTTTACATTTTACTCCCCTCCCCTCATACGAGAATTCACCCATACTAGTTTGCTTCTCTCCTAAAGCACAGTTTCCATCTCCCATCTCCATGTTTTTATATTGGTCATCTTTAATGAGTGAAATGCTCTTCTCTTTCACCTTTACCTCTTGTAATTCCTATCTGCCTTCACAATTCAACAGCTGTCACCTTCTTTAAGAGGTTCTTCCTAATCCCCTTAGCTATGCCCCATAATGTGATATTTTATTCATTATGTATTCATTTAGGATTATAAATTTAGAGGTATAAGTCACCTCAGATGCCTCCAATACATCTTCTTACTTTATAGATGAGGAAACTCTGTAACAGAGAGTTTAAGGACATCAAGGACATATATAATACTGTAAATCTAATATCCTATCTACCACATACTTCTATGGGTACCTGATACTGTGAATAGATCAGTAGGACTGAAGGGAGGAAGAAACCCAACATTGGATACTTACTATCTGGGTGACTGTGCAAAAAATAACTTCACTTTTGTTTACCTCAGTTTCCTCAATTGTAAAATCAAGATAATTATAGCACCTACTGAACAGGATGGCTGTGAGGATCAAATGAGTTAATTTTTTTTCCCTTTGTGCTTTGCATAGTACCTAGCACATAGTAAGTAGTATATAAATGTTAACTTTTGTTGTTGTCGTTGTGTCCCCCATTAAAATGTAAGCTACTTGAAACAGGGACAATTTATTTTGTTTTTGTACTCCCAGTGTTTAGGACAATGCTTTCAACATAGTAGGCACTTAATAAAAGGTTGTTGACTGTTTGCATTACATATACATTATTGGCAATACACAATGTCAGTGACAAATAAAACTTTGTTGTTGTTCAATCATATCCAAATTTTTGTTATCCCATTTGGGGATTTTTTCTTTTTGTGCATAGATACTGAAATGATTTGCCATTTCCTTCTCCAGCTTATTTTGCAGATGAGGAAACTGAGGCAAACAGGTGGAATTGTTTGCTCAGGGTCACACAATTAATCAATGTCTGAGGTCAGATTTGAACTGAGGAAGATGAGATTTCCAAATTCCTTGTCTGGTGTCACCTAGCTGTAATGTCCCAAAATTATTGGGAATTTTTATGAATAAAATGTTACTTCTGTACTGAGGACCACAAAAATACTACTGCTGCAGTTACTCCTTTTTTATTATTTTACAATTATAAATTTTTGACAGTATATATGCATGAGTAATTTTTATAGCATTATCCCTTGTATTCATTTTTCCAAATTATCCCCTCTCTCCCTCTACTCCCTCCCCTAGATGACAGGCAATCCCATACATTTTACATGTGTTACAATATAACCTAGATACAATATATGTGCGTAAATCCCATTTTCTTATTGCACGTTAAGAATTAGATTCCAAAGGTGTAAGTAACTTGGGTAGATAGACAGTAGGGCTAACAATTTACATTCAATTCCCAGTGTTCCTTCTCTGGGTGTAGTTGTTTCTGTCCATCATTGATCAACTGGAAGTGAGTTGGATCTTCTTGATGTTGAATATATCCACTTCCATCAGAATACATCTTCATACAACATTGAAGTGTACAGCTATCTTCTGGTTCTATTCATTTCACTCAGCATCAGTTGATGTAAGTCTCTCCAAGCCTCTCTGTATTCCTCCTGCTGGTCATTTCTTACAGAGCAATAATATTCCATAACCTTCATATACCATAATTTACCCAACCATTCTCCAATTGATGGACATCCATTCATCTTCCAGTTTCTAGCCACTATGAAAAGAGATGCCACAAACATTTTGGCACATACAGGTCCCTTTACCCTCCTCAGTATTTCTTTGGGATATAAGCCCAATAGCAGCAATGCTGGATCAAAGGGTATGCACAATTTGATAACTTTTTGGGCATAGTTCCAAATTTCTCTCCAGAATGGTTGGATTCTTTCACAACTCCACCACAATGTATTAGTGTCCCAGTTTTCCCACATCCCCTCCAACATTCATCATTATTTGTTCCTGTCATCTTAGCCAATCTGACAGGTGTGTAGTGGTATCTCAGAGTTGTCTTAATTTGCATTTCTCTGATCAGTAGTGATTTGGAATTCTCTTTCATATGAATGGATATAATTTCAATTTCATCATCTGAGAATTGTCTGTTCATATCCTTTGACCATTTATCAATTGGAGAATGGCTTGATTTCTTATAAATTAGGGTCAGTTCTCTATATATTTTGGAAATGAGACCTTTATCAGAACCTTTAACTGTAAACATATTTTCCCAATTTGTTACTTCCCTTCTTATCTTGTTTACATTAGTTTTGTTAGTACAGAAACTTTTTAGTTTGATGTAATCAAAAATTTTTTTTTTATGTTGTGATCAATAATGATCTCTAGTTCTCCTCTGGTCATAAATTCCTTCCTCTTCCACAGGTCTGAGAGGTAGACTCTTCTCTGTTCCTCTAATCTATTTATGATCTCATTCTTTATGCCTAAATCATAGACCCATTTTGATCTTATCTTGGTATATGGTGGTAAGTGTGGATCTATATTTAATTTCTGCCATACTAATTTCCAGTTTTCCCAACAGTTTTTTTCAAATAATGAATTTTTATCCCTAATGTTGGTATCTTTGGGTTTGTCAAAGACTAGATTGCTATAGATGTACCCTTTTTTGTCCTTTGTACCTAATCTGTTCCACTGATCTACCAGTCTATTTCTTAGCCAACACCAAATGGTTTTGGTGACTGCTGTTATATAATATAGCTTTAGATCAGGTACACCTAGATCACCTTCATCTACTGCAGTTACTCCTAATACCAGTGTCATCCCAACTACTATTACCACCACCACTACTGGATACCTTATATGTATAAGTAAAAAATTACTAAATGTTTTACTAATATCATCTCATTTTATCTGCACAAAACATTGTGAGGTAGGTAGGTCCTATTGCCATTCCAATTTACTAATGAGGAAACTAAGGCAGATAAGTTAAATGTCACAGTGTCACACAATGAGAGTCTTAGGTCATATTTGAACTCTGGAATTCCTAACTTCAAAGTCAGTGTTTGATCCAGCTGCCAATTACATGAGTTAGTCATAATACCTGGCCCCAAGGCACTTAAATTCTAGTAGGGAAAATAAAGCATAGTCATAGATAACTAAAATCCCAAGAGGACTATGGTGAAAGGTACAAGCTATTGTGGAAGATCAGGGCACATCAAATGACCCTTCCTGAAGAAAGGCAATGAATGAAATGGAAGGGATATTGAGTGGCTCAAGTTAGTATCCACAAATGGAGTAATATTTAAACTGATCTCTTTGAAGGATGATTACAATTTTAGCAGGATGAAAATGGTCATTTAAGATACCATTTTAAGCAATGAGAAAAGTATCAATGAAGTATAGAAATAGGAAACACAGTAGGACATTTCAGGAAAAATGGCAAGTACTATCCATGTGTCAAAGAGAGTATGAGTAAATGGGGGGAACAGCGCATAATAGGGCTGAAAATCAAGCTTGTCAATAGATTCTAGAAGGCTTTGAATGCTAGGTTAAGGGGGTTGGGTCTTGTTAGGTGGCAGTGGGCATTTGACCAGAGAAGTAAAATGATTAGGGTCATGCCTTAGTAAGATTATTTGGGCAGGATGAGGACTGGCTCTGACTGGTCAATATTATTTCTAAAAATGCAGCATCCAGAACTGATAAGGCAAAGAATAATCAGACTGTAGCTCCTTTCCTCTGGATAATATGGCTAGTAATGAACTGACTACATTGCCAAGATCTACCCTCTTTTCATTTCATAACCACCCCCTTCTAGACAGATACATTAACATGAGAACTCAGGAAATGGTGAACTTTCCCCAGTCGTAGTCCTTTCATCTGTAAAATGGGAATAATGGTACTTGTACTAGTTATCACTCAGGAGTATAGTGATGTTTTTTATACTGTAAGGAGATTACTGACATAGAATAATAGGACTTTTCAGGAAAGTATTTAGGAAACTCTGGGCCTGTTCTCTATCTTCCCCTAAGCTCAAGCTGAGTAAAATAGACTGAATAGCACTTTTCTTATTTCAAAACCAGTTATGCAAATAAAAGGACTACCCAGTGTCCCTTTATGTTAGCCAAAATGAGAAAGAATATTTCTCTTTCTTTTCTGTTTGTTTAATGAAAACATCACAGATCCATTATAAAGCACTTGTGATTGGAGCCAAATACTGCAGCTGCAAGGGGGAAAATGACTTCTGGATAACCCTAGGAGGAGAGGGACATCTGGAGCAGTCAGCATTCACAGACTATGCATGGCAGACTTGAAGATACTCTGGGAAGTCTTTTGGGCTGGGTGTTACCTGATGGAGGGTAGAGTCTCAATTCCAGTCCTGACTTACTATATGATCATGGACTAGTAAAATCAACCTAGTGTTTCATCTAAATATTAATCAAATACTTATTGATTACCTATTATGTGCCAGATATCATTGTACTTGGAAGGAAGGAAAGAAGCATTTTTATTAATGGCCTCCTTTGTGCTTGGAACTGTGCTAAAGCTATACCAATATGATTTCATTTAATCCTCACAACATCTGGAAGGAAGGTGCTGTTATTATCCTCATTTTGTAACTGAAGAAACTGAGGCAAACAGAAGTGAAGTGACTTGCCCAGAATCACACAGTGACCATTTGAATTTGGATTCAAGCTTCCTGAATCAAGGTCCAAAGTTCTATACACAGTGCTGTCAGGTAATTGCCTCTAAGTTCAAGGAATATAAATTCAAAAGAAATAATTTCTGCCTTTAAGAGGATTACTTTTTATTAGCAGGATACAATGCATACTGAATAAAATATAGGAACAACATCCCAAAATGCACTTTAATAAAGGGAGAGGAGAAGGTCTTAGACACTAACAACTGAGGAAATTGAGAAAAGCCTCCTAAGTTGAGTCTCCACAGAGCTTGGGGGTTCTAAGAGATAGAAATGAAGAGGGAAAATATAACAGGTATAAGAGCACTCTATTTAAAGGCATAGTGACAAAAGAAGGTATTGGATGTGCAGGGTGAAAAGCATAAGCCAGTTTGGATGAAAGATAAATATATATGACAGAGAGAATTGTGAATATATACAGAAAGATTGGCTAGAATGTGGGTGAATGCCTTTAAATGCCAAACAAAAAAGTTTGTTTTATTCCAAAAGCAATAAGGAGCTACTGATGTTTCTTGAGCTGTAGAGGGAAATAGTCAAACATGAATTTTAGGAATAATAATTTGGAAGCTATATGGAAAATGTATTGGAGAGGAGAGAGTGTAGGAGGCTATTTTAGTTATGCACATAAGAGATTATGAAGGCTGGTTGAATTAGGATAGCTGTGAAAAAAAGGGGAGAATAGAACTGGGTACTCCATTGTGGATGATGAGACATGCTGTACACTATAGAGAAGCAACAAATTTAAGGGAAGAATGAAACACACCCACAAATGTGTGTGTATGTGTGTGTGTGTGTGTGTGTGTGTGTGTGTGTGTGTGTGTGTGTGGTACCTCCACAGGGGAATTTGTGTGATTTGGAACATTTTTTTTGACTATTAAATGGGAATAATCTAATTATACTATTTACCTCTCTAGGGCATAGTAATGAAAATGTTTTGCAGCCAGAGCTATGCTAAAGTCATCTTGACCTAAGCTGATCGTTAAATTTTTAGTGTGATCACTTTCACCTCAGAAATCAGCAAACACTATAAAGCAGGGCAGGGTTTACTTCTAATTTTTGAATGTTTGTTATTCTTTATACTGTCTCAAAAAGAACCAGTAACATCACAATGATGCCTTGACTTGTGAATTGGATTTAAATGAGATAGAGTTGTGAAATTTCATCAGCCTATGGAAGAAAGGAAGGTAGGAAGGAAGGAAGAAAGGAAGGAAGAAAGGAAGGAAGGAAGGAAGGAAGGAAGGAAGGAAGGAAGGAAGGAAGGAAGGAAGGAAGGAAGGAAGGAAGGAAGGAAGGAAGGAAGGAAGGAAGGAAGGAAGGAAGGAAGGAAAGAAAGAAAGAAAGAAAGAAAGAAAGAAAGAAAGAAAGAAAGAAAGAAAGAAAGAAAGAAAGAAAGGAAGGAAGGAAGGAAGGAAGGAAGGAAGGAAGGAAGGAAGGAAGGAAGGAAGGAGGGAGGAAGGGCAGGAGGGAAGGAGGGAAGGAAGGGAGGGAGGGAAGGAGGAAAGGAAGGGAGGGAGGGAAGGAGGAAAGGAAGGAAGAAAGGAGGGAGGGAGGGAAAGAAGGGAGGGAGGGAAGGAGGAAAGGAAGGAAGAAAGGAGGGAGGGAGGGAGGGAGGGAGAGAAGGAAGGAGGGAGGAAGGGAGGGAAGGAGGGAGGGAAGGAAGGAAGGAAGGAAGGAAGGAAGGAAGGAAGGAAGGAAGGAAGGAAGGAAGGAAGGAAGGAAGCAAGGAAGGAAGGAAGGAAGGAGGGAGGAAGGAAAGGAGGGAGGGAAGGAAGGAAGGAAGAAAGGAAGAAGGAAAGAAGAAAAGAAGGAAGGGAGGAAGAAGGGACAAATAAGAAAGAAGGAAGGGAGAGAGGAGGGAAGGAAAGATGGAAGGAAGGAAACACATGTATTAACCACTAACTATGTGTCGGGCACTGTGATACATGCTTTTATAAATGTTATTTGGACCTCACAACCATGTGACAGAAGTATTATTATTATTATTATTATTATTATTATTATTATTATTATTATTGTTATTTTACAGATGAAGAGAATGAAACAAACAAAGGTTATACATGACTTGCCAAGAATCATACAGATGATTTCTCAGTGCAGATTGGAACTAAACTTCTTGACTTCAGGCCCAGAACTTCATCCATTGAGATACCTAAATTCTTCTGAAAACAAGAGCAAATCACAGTTTTATTTCTTTTCTAAACAGGAACATTTCTAATTTCATGTCAAAACCCAGTCAATCCCTACTGGATAGTGCATCCCACATCTTATGAGTTGATTAATGAATATTTGTTGAATGAATACATCAGTGAATGAAGTTTGAATGAAGTAAGATAACTGTGAGATATCCCAGTTAAAGGGACAACCTTGTAGCTCCCTAAGCATCTACAAGGAAATAGGGAGTAAACTCTTGTTGAGATTTGCTTCTAATCTGCTTGGTTAATCTAGCTGCAAATACTTACTGAGTACCTCTCAACTTCTCAGTATTGGCTGCTGCTGCTTCTGTTTGAAGTCCAAGAGGTAATAATAACTCATTTTCCTCTGGTATTTTAAGGCTTGTATACAGGGGTGGATTGGTGTGTGTGGGGGGAGTAAACACAAAATACCTCACGTGTCCTTAAGATAGGGAATGAGCAGTTGTGTCAAGGATGTGTAGATTTTTTATTTGTTCAGCCTTTCACTAGAATAACATGAGTTATGCCAGATAAACATAGCTCTGAAAATTAGACTCAAAGGCATGAGTCATTCTCAGGGATGACAGAGCAGCCACTCCTATCTTGGGAAACACCTCTTTGCAGCCTGCATGATAATTCTTGAACTGACAGATATCCATGAAGCTTAACAATGATTATCAGAGTCCAGAAAACCAAGGTGAAAATATTTACATTAAAGTATTGAAATAAATGGTATTATAAAATATAACACTGTCAGTTCACTCAGCAAAAAGCTGAGAAGATATTGAAAAACCTCATTACCCTGAGAGTGGGTAAGCTGAATTTCCTAAGTTTGGTGACATTCTCAGGGTCTTTGTCGGTGTCTATATTTTGATGACTTTCTTGGCTAGGAATTAAGAGATAGTTGAAAAGTTATGAATAGACCCTTACATATGGCTTCAGGACCAGAAATTTAAACCTTATTTCTATATCATTTGCCTCTTGCTTCATCACTAAAATGACTTCTTTCCTATCTTTATAGTCTTCTTGATCTTTACTTTCTCCAGTGTATTCTGGGATGCCAGGGCATTGACCTTCTTGATATTCCTTTCATAAAACACTGTCTTCTGAATCTGTTCATTTTCATTGGTTGTTCCTCTTATCTCTACTTCCAGACTTCCCAAGGTTCCTTAAAGTGCTTTATAAAATCTCAGCTTCTACAAGAAGCCTTAGCCATGCCAATCAATGTCTTTCCTCTATATCTCCAATTTATCCTTACATAAATTTGGCTCATATAACTGTTCACATATTGTCTTTCCTCATAAACTATGGTCATTTTTGGCAGCACTTTGTATATCACCTGGCACATAGTGGGTGCTTAATGAAGAATTGTCGCCTTGATTAGGGAAAAACTTCCTACCAGATTTAGATGATAGCCAGTCATTAAGAAGCAAAAAATTAAGTTATAAGCATAAAAGTAAATGTTTCTTGCCTGCTACTGGATATAGGTGATAGTCTTCAAGGAAGCAGCCATGTACTGAGCCAAAGAGGGTCACAGCTACAGATAGTAAGTAGCCTAAACAACTCTCCACAACCCAACTACAGGAGACAGTCAGGTCATTTAACCTAAACTTACAGTTGACATAGTTGGCAAAGTCAGAATTGTTATTTAACTCAAATGTATGTAAATAATGGGTGGAACTGTGATTTAATCCATGTGAATGGGATAATTTAATCCATGTGGAAGGGGTATAGATTAGTGTATATGATTATGAATCCATCTGAAAGTAGATCTGTTTTGACAGATGGTGCTCCACACAATTTGTGGATGAGTTTTGCTAATTTGTGTATAGATTTCTGGAGATTTTAGGACAACAGGCGTAAGATCTCTGGAAAACCATCTTCTGAAGGAAGAATTCTTTACTTGGGGTAAATTGACTTTTTAAATATAGTTTGATAACAGTATTTCAATGTAATCCTATGTTTTTTGAGTGTGTGTGTGTGTGTGTGTGTGTGTGTGTGTGTGTGTGTGTGTGAAACATTCTGAAAAGATGTCTATGGGATTGACCAATCATCAAAGGGATCCATGTTAAGAACTCCTACTCTAAATCTTTTAAGTTGTAGAAGTAAAGGCCAGAAGGTGATATAAGCAATTCATGAAGGCAAGTGCAAGCTTTGAGCAAATGAGACAGAGCTTTTTGAGTCCTGAGGTGAATTCCCATGGAATAATGCAGAATTTGAATATTGAAATGATTGTCATAAGAGTCAAATATAAGATAATTATATTTGACTACTAGAGTTCTGGGTCTCCATTAGCATAATAGTGAAGAAAAGAAAGTGGCTAGAGTTGAATTTGAGTCAGAGAATGGCCGATAGAAGGGGACACACTATACAAGAAGACCCAGGATATGGTGAGTAGTCTCTGCTATCTATTAGTGTAACATATTAGAATTACTCTCTTATATATATTGGGGCTTATACTCTCTCCCTCTATCCTTTTGGAAATATTGGCAAGGACAATAGGGAATTTGGAAGAACAGATAAAGGGATCATAGCTACATGTATTTGTAAAATAAAGTATGCCTTTCATAAGTGCTCACTTGAGTATTGTAACTTAAGTAGAATGTTCATTTTATGCATGTGCTAACTTAGGGCAAGAAAAGTGAAGTTCCTTGTTCACTTGTCCAAGGTCATCTAACTTGAAAATGGCAAATTGAGGCTTCAAATCTCAATCTCATATGCCCAAGAATACTGCTCTTCCTGTTATATCATATTGCTTCTCCTATTTTTAGAAGAGCAATCTCATGACAAAATTGCATTTTTTGAAAGACAGGTGTAATGATTTATTCTTCAGGGCTGCAAGGAATCATAGAATGTGTCTACTGTGTTATAAAGGAAAGAGTACTCACAGTGTTGGGAGTTACAACTCCTGAGGTTCAGTCCCTTTTCTGCCACTTACTATCAATGTGACCATAGATAAGTTGCTCAAAATCTCTGAATCTCCCTTTTTTCTGTATTGAAGAAAAGAATGTCTATAGTATTCATGTGACTTATCATTACCAATAAAATCTTATCATGTAATACTTTATATTAACACATGCAAATAAATCTATCAATACAATTGTTTTACATTTGCTTATAAGCAACTTATAATTGATAAACAATGATTTGTAAGTGATAAATATATTTTGAAAACTCAGCAAGACCTTTGAATTCAAGAAGAACTCTCAACTCTCAATTTTAGAAAATCTGTCTCATTCTTGTAGCTCCATTGTTCCTTGAAAGCCATCATAGTTGCCCAGGATATATAGCCCTGTAATTTCTCCCTCTGATTGGTAAGGAAAAAAAGAAGGAGTGTTATTCCATGCATGGATTACTTCAGTTGGTCACATCTAGAGAATTAATAAAGTTAGGTAATATCAAAAAAAGATACTAAGAAGAATTTTAAAAATAATTGACTTCAAACCTCTCATTTCAGTGAAGTTCATTATGGGAAAATGACACCTAAGATCACATATTTAGTAAATGACAGGACTAGAACAACAACCCAGGATTTCTTATTCTTAATCCAATGTTCTTCCTTTTCAATAAAAATATTTGTAGTATATTTATTTTTAATATACATTGCTTTATGAATCATGTTGGGAGAGACAAATCAGAGCAAAAAGGAAAAACCATGGGAGAATTTTTTTAAAAAGAAAAAAAAAAGTAAATATAGCATGTGTTGATTTATATTCAATCATTTGCTGGATGCAGATGGCATTTTATGTCCAGAGTCTATTGGGATTGCTTTGGATCACTGATCCCCTGAGAAGAAACAAGCCTTTCATGGTTGATCATTGCACATTCTTTCTGTTATTATATACATTGTATATAATGTTCTCCTTGTTTCACTCAGCAGCTGTTCATGTAAATCTTTCCAAGTCTTTCTATAATCAGCTTGTTCATCATTTTTATAGAACAATAATATTCCCCTATCTTTATGTACCACAACTTGTTCAGCCATCCCTCAATTGATGGGCATCCATTCCTTTTTCCAAATTTTTGCTACCTCAAAAAGAGCTGCTACAAACATTTTTTTTAAACAAAAGAGTCCTTTTCTCTCCTTCATGATTTCCTTGGGATAAAGACCCAATAGTGACACTGCTGGATCAAAGGGTTTGTACCATTTTATAGCTTTCTGGGCATAGTTCCAGATTGCTCTCCAGACTGGTTGGATCATTTCACCACTCAAACAACAATGCAATAGTGTTGCAGATTTTCCACATCCTTCCCAACATTTATCATATTTTTTTGTCATCTTAGTCAATCTGAAAGGTATGAGATGGCACCTCAAAATTGTTTTAATTTGCATTTCTCTAATCGACAGTGATTTACAGCACTTCCTCATATTGCTATTTCATCATCTGAAAATTATCTATTCATAACCTTTAATCATTTATCAATTGGGGAATGACTTGTATTCTTATAAATTTGATACAGTTCTTTATATATTTTAGAAATGAGACCTTTATCAGAAACACTGAGTATAAAGGTTGTTTTTTTTTTTTTTTTTTGCTTTTGTTTTTTTGGGTTTTTTTTCCCCCTGAGGCAACTGGGGTTTTAATAGGAATGGATGCTGTATTTTCTCAAAAGCTTTTTCTGCATCTATTGAGATTATCATATGATTTCTGTTGGTTTTGTTATTGATATGGTAGATTATAGCAATAGTTTTCCTAATATTGAACCACTTGGTCATTGTGTATTATCCTGCTGATGAGTTGCTGGGATTGCTTTGCTAATATTGTATTTAAAACTTTTGCAACAAGATTCATTAAGCAGATTGGTCTCTAATTTTCTTTCTCTTTTGGTTCTTCCTCGTTTAGATATCAATACCATATTTGAGTCATAGGTGGAATTTGGAAGTACTCCTTTATTTTTGCAAAAAAAAATTTACACAGTATTGGAATTAATTGGTTTTTAATTGTTTGCTAGAATTCACTTGTGAATCCATCTGGCTCTGGAGATTTTTTTCTAAGGGAATTCATTGATAGCTTGTTCAATTTCTTTTTCTAAAATGTGCCTATTTTAGTATTTTATTTCCTCTTCTGTTAACCTAGGCAATTTATATTTTTGTAAATACCCGTCCATTTTGTTTAGATTTTCAGACTTGTTTCCATATAGTTGGGTGAAATAGCTCCTAGTTATTGCTTTAATTTCTTTTTTCATTGGTGGTAAGTTCATTTTTGATGCTGGTGATTTGGTTTTTTCCTTATCAAATCAACCAAAGGTTTATCTAATTTGTTAGTTTTTTCCCATAAAAACAACTTTTAGTTTTGTTTATTAGTTCAATAGTTTTTTTTTAGTCTCTATTTTATTAATCTCTCCCTTTAGTTTCAAAATTTCTAATTTGATATTTAATTGGGGTGATTAATTTATTCTTTTTCTAGCTTTTTTAGTTGCATGACTAATTCATTTATTTCTTTCTCAATTTTATTTATGTAGCTATTTAGAGATATAAAATTTTCCCCAAAACTGCTTTGACCACATCCCATAGGTTGTGGTATGTTGTCTCATTATTGCCATTTTCTTGGATGAAATTATTGATTGTTTCTGTGATTTGTTGTTTGACCCACTCATTCTTGGTATTAGGTTATTTAATTTCCAAATGATTTTTTGTCTATCTTTCCCTGGTCTTTTATTAAATATATTTTTATTGTAATGTGGTCTGAAAAGGAAGCATTTACTATTTCTGCCTTTCTGCATTTGACTATAAGGTTTTTATGCCCTAATATATGGTCGATTTGTATATAGATGCCATGTATTTCCTAGAAAAAAAGGTATATTCTTTCTGTCTCTATTCAATTTTCTCTAGATGTCTATCATAACGAGGATTTCTAGGATCCTATTAACCTCCCTAGTTTCTTTTTTGTCTATTTTGTGGTTAGATTTGTCTGATTCTGAGAGGGAAAAGTTGAGATCCCCCAGTAGATTAGTTTTGCTGTCTATGTCTTCCTATAAGTGGCTTAATATCTTCTCTAGGAATTTGTCTGCTCTAGCACTTGGTGCACACACATTTAGTATCCTTACTACTTCATTATTTATCAAGCTGCACTTTCCCTTCTTCTCTCTTTTAATAAGTTTTTTTTTTTTTTTTTTTTTTTTTTTTTTTTTTTTTTTTTGCTATTTGTTTCTGTTTTATAGAAGAGTTCATTCCATTCACATTAACAGCTATGATTACCGGCTCTGTATTTCCTTCCATCCTATTTTCTCCCCTGTCTATTCTTTTATTCCCTCTTTCCACTCCATCTTCAGCCCTAGTTTTTTTTTTTTTAATCCACAGTATCCACTATGTTATCTCCTATCACTCCTCCCTCTTCTTTTACTAGTGTTTTTTTTTACCCATTCACCCACTTCTTATGTCCTATCACCACCCCACTAACCTTCCCTCCATTTCTTTTTTTTCCTATTGTTTCTGCCCTTTCTTCTATCTTGTCCCTCCCTTTTTCCCCCTCTTTTTCCTCCTACTTCTTTCTAGCATTAAATAAATCACTACACTCAACTGAATGATTAAGTTATTCCCTTAGAACCAAAACTGAGGAGATCAAGCTTCAAATAATGCTCATCAGCCTCCCTCAATTGTAATAGGTCTTTTGTGCCTCTTCTTGTGAACTAATTGTCCCATTATAGCAACCTATTCCTCTTTTTCTAGTACAGACATTTTTTCCATCCCTTAATGCTTTGTTTTTTGATGTTATCACATCAGGGGCCATTCACACCCACAGCCACAGGACATGTGATACCTCCCTGTGTCTGCCCTAGTGAAAAATACAGTTCTCAAGAGTTTCCGATAGAATTTTCCTATCTAGGGATGTAAGCAATTTAACCTTTAAATATTATATATATACATTATGATATATATATATATATATATGTAATCTCACTGGGTAGATAATTTTTGATTCTAACCTTAGATCGTTTGCCTTCCAGGAAAATGATGTTCCAGTCTCTCTGACTCTTTATTGTAGAAGCTGCCAGATCTTGGGTAATCCTGACTATTGCTTTTTGATATTTGAATTGTTTTTGTCTGGTACCTTGCAATATTTTTTCCTTGAGATTATAGTTTTGGAGTTTTACAACAATGTTCTTTGGGGTTTTTCTTGTGGGATCTCTTTCCAAAAGTGATCCATGGATTCTTTATATTCTAGAATATTGGGGCAGTTTTCCTTAATGACCTTTTGTAGAATGCTATCTAGGGTATTTTTTTGGTCATGGCCTTCAGGTATGCCAATAATTTTAAAATTGTCTTTTCTAGATCTATTTTTTAGGTCAGCTTTTTTGTCAATGATGTATTTCAAATTTCCTTTCATTTTTTTCATTCTTTTTCATTTAAGTAATTTTTGCTGTCTCATGAAGTCATTGGCTTCCATTTGCCCTGTTCTAATTTATAATGTATGGTTTTCTTCTCTTTTTCCATTTGGTTTATTCTACTGTTTAAGTAGTTATTTTCTTCAATCAATTTTTTTCCTTCCTTTTACTAACTGTTGATTCTCTCATACATACCTCTCATTTCTTTTCACATTTTTTTTCTACCTTTCTTAATTGCCTTTTGAAGTGTTTTGTGAGCATTTCTTTCTTTCTTTCTTTCTTTTTTTTTGCTGAGGCAATTGGTATTAAGTGACTTGCCCAGGGTCACACAGCTAGGAAGTTTTAAGTGTCTGAGACCTGATTTGAACTTAAGTCCTACTGACTTCAGGTCTGGTGCTCTATCTACTGTGCCACCTAGCTGCCCCTTTTATGAGCATTTCTAAGAAGTTTCTTTGGGCTTGAGACCAATTTATCTCACTCTTTGAAATTTATTTTGTGGACATTCTGTCTTCTGCACTTGTGCTTTGGTCTACCCTGTCACCATAGTAGCTTTCTATAGTCAAGTTTCTTTTTTTTTGTTTCTTGATCATTTTCTTTCCTTTCCTTTTACTAATTGCTCTTTTTTACTTTTTAGGTAGAGCTCTGCTTTTAGGGTAAAGGTGATGCTGTTCCAAGCTATCTGTTTAGCTCTAAGGCTTGGCTTTGAGCACAGAGGCCCCTTGTGTTTGCAGAGTAGCTTTGCCTGCTCTGTTCAGGAACCATCCTGGATTCCCAGGGTTTGCCTTGTGAACTGAGACTGGAAGCTGCTCCATTGATTTCTTCCTCTACTGATTCAGGATTGAGGGTTTTAGTTGCTGATTTCTTTGATTAAGACTCTCTTACTGACTTTCCCCAAATCTATCTGACCTGAGCTGACCACTCTTTTCACCCCAATGATACTGACCTTTCTTGAAGATTTTGGAGTATATCTTGACCTGAAGTATGGTTTTATTCTGTTTGACTCTGTTCAGAGGCTTGGTTTTATGTGTGGTTTTTTTTTTTGTTGTTGTTTTTTTGGTTTTTTTGAGGGAAACTGGGAAAGCTCAAGTAGCTTCCTGACTTTACTCTGCCATCTTGACTCCACCCGTGGATATCCCAATGATCTTTCAACTAGCAAAACTTCCAAGTGTTTATTTAAAAAGCAGAAGCAGTGCTTAAAGAGTTCTTCTCATAGATAAGAGAGGAAAGCTCAAGAGGGATGTTTCTATATGATTACCTAAGTTTCCAAATTGTTAACATGATCAGAAATTATTGACTCATTCTTCTCACATAAGATGGGCAATGAGATGTAGTTCATAGAGGGCCTGTCTTGGAGATCTAAATTCAAGTCCTGCTTTAAATACATATAGCAATTTGTGACCTTAAGCAAGCCATAACTCTCAATATTTTTTCTTCCTATTTCCTCTTCTTATTTTTCTCCTTTTTCTTCTCCTCTTCTTCTTCTTCCTGCTTCTCCTCCTCTTCCTCTTCCTCCTCATTTTCTTCTTCCTCTTCCTCCTCCTGCTTCTTCTTTCTCATCTATCTAACACAGCACTAACTCACAGGCTTTATTCCCTTACTAATCAGTATAGAAATCAATCTATTTCATTTTTGATCTAGAATGGTTTCCCCCACATTTAATAGACCAATGGCTCCTCTCTTTCCAGGGGTTTATCATATTACTGCTGAAATTCATTTGGCCACCCTTCTCATACCTCCTGATCTCATGGGATTCACCAAAGTTAGCATCCTCTGGTAGCATGGTTTCCAAGCATGTATTACCACATCTGATAGCCTCCCAATGTCAAGACAGTTCTTTAAAATTATAATTTACAGAGAATTATAGATTTTTATGGGTGAAGAGAGCATCCAGCTTCTAAACCAGGAACTCCCAATATTAAAAAAACAAACAAACAAACAACAATGACAACAAAAAAAAAAAACCTCTCACTGTATTTAAAAAAGAAAAATGATTCTTACAACATATACTTTCTTTTTTATTATTATAGCTTTTTATTTGCCCCAGATGGCAGGCTGACCAATACATATTAAATATGTTAAAGTATAAGTTAAATACAATATATGTGTAAACAATTATTTTGCTGTACAAAAAAGAATCGGACTTTGAAATAGTATAAAATTAGCTGTGAAGGAAATAAAAAATGCAGGTGGATAAAAATAGAGGGATTGGGAATTCTATTTAGTGGTTCATAGTCATCTCCCAGAGTTCTTTTGCTGGGTATAGCTGGTTCAGTTCATTACTGCTCTATTGGAACTGATTTGGTTCATCTTATTGTTGAAGAGGGCCACATCCATCAGAATTGATCATCATATAGTATTGTTGTTGAAGTATATAATGATCTCCTGGTCCTTCTCATTTCACTCAGCGTCAGTTCATGTAATTCTCTCCAGGCCTTTCTGAAATCATCCTGTTGGTCATTTCTTACAGAACAGTAATATTCCATAATATTCATATACCAAAATTTTTTTCAGCCATTCTCCTATTGATGGGATTTCACTCATTTTCCAGTTTCTGGCCACTAAAAAAAGGACTGCCACAAACATTCTTGCACATACAGGTCCCTTTCCCTTCTTTAAAATCTCTTTGGGATATAAGCCCAGTAGTAACACTGCTGGGTCAAAGGGTATGCACAGTTTGATAACTTTTTGAGCATAGTTCCAAATTACTCTCCAGAATGGTTGGATGTATTCAGAATTCCACCAACAATGAATCAGTGTGCCAGTTTTCCCATATCCCCTCAAACATTCCTCATTATCTTTCCCTGTCATTCTAGCCAATCTGACAGGTGTATAGTGGTATCTCAGAGTTGTCTTAATTTGCATTTCTTCTGATTAATAATGACTTGGAACATCTTTTCATATGACTAGAAATAGTTTCAATTTCTTCATCTAAGAAATATCTGTTCATATCTTTTGACCATTTATCAATTGGAGAATGTCTTGATTTCTTATACATTAAGGTCAATTCTCTATATATTTTGGAAATGAGGCCTTTGTCAGAACCTTTGACTGTAAAAATGTTTTCCCAGTTTATTGCTTCCCTTCTAATCTTGTCTGCATGAACAATATACACTTTCACACTATATTTGGAGCATCCAATCAAAGGATCTGAAATTAAATCCAAGCTTTGGAAATAATTGCTTGTTTGAACTCAAGCAAGTATCAACCTCTTAACTTTAATTGCCTAATCTATAAGATGTTAGGATCAGTTTGGATGGCCCCTGTCATTTCTTTTAGGTCAGAATTGGATCTTTTGACTTCTAATGTCTTCTCTATGTCTACATGTATGATTCAGTTATGATGGAAATAATGTATTTCTCTCTGTGTCTTTATTTTCATGAATCAAAGTGATTCCTTAGTAACTTTTTTACACTGAGAAACTTATAATTAAGAATTATTTCACAATGACCTTAACTTGTTTAATAAAAAAAAAAATAAGGAATGTTATTATTTGGAGAATTTAGACTTCAATTTAATTTGTATTTTTGTTTATTTTCTTCTTCAAAAAAAAAAGATTGGTTGTTGTCCTTGGTTCTTGAAAAGGACCAAAAAAACCATGACTGTATTAAAGATAAGTTAATGTGTCTGCTTGTGGCTGATCAGACTAACATGAACTTGGAATTCTCTGCCTTAGGTTGGATACAAATAGTCTCTATGAACATTTGGGGTGGATTCTCTAACTGTGAATTTAATGTTTTTGCTGAGCTAATTTAATTCTACTTTGCTCATAGAACACACCACCTTCTCTGATGAAGGAACACCATTCTGGGAAGTCCTGTGCCAGTGTCATCCATGTCATAAAGCAGTTTTAAAGTTCTTAAGAGACATCTTGAGAATGTCCTTGTATTTCTTTTTCTGATCTACTTGTGAGTATTTGCCCATAGGAGTTGTTCATGAAATAGTAGAGGGGGGGGATGGCAAGAGTGTAATGTTCTGTTGTCTCCAGAAACTGCTGATCACTCTCTGGGAGATCTGCTGTCTCAACTCAATTTCCCAGCCAGATTCTTCTTCCTATAGAGAGCCATCCCAACTCTGACCTACAGTAGACTTACTTCTCCAGGCCCAATGCTGTCTCTTTTATCCTCTCAGAGAAGGGGCGTGTGAGAACTCAAGGGCTTATGGGAAAATTTCTTCAACCAATGAACTGGCTCCTTTTAAAGGTTGTGTAAACTCCTCCTCAGAAGTTCAAAGGGGTAAATTCCCCTTAAAGGCTGGAACCAAAGGTATGAACTAGAGTTGTTAAGTACTGACTTAGCACTTAGTAAGAACTTAGCATCTCCCCCTTTCTTTTGATTTAGAACATAGGGTGGTCATGACCTTGAAACATAAATCCATCCATATGGGAGGTATTACACATAATTACATAAATTACATAAACACATAGTAACATAGTAACATAATACGTGCTAGAAGTATGTAACATATAACATGATCAAGTAATCATAAATTGAGAATTTATACATGTCCATAAGTCCATTGTCCATTAGTCTCACCTTCTGTTATGAAATCCAATGATTCCTTCTGGTTTTAAAGTTCTTTAACAGTCTTCTTATTAGCCATGCTCTTTCAGTATCAGATGTTAGATTTTCTTCTTTGTTTTGAAGTCTTTCTCTTTTTCTGTCTCTCTCTGAGTGCTTATTGCCATGTATCTGTTTCCTGCTTCATCTTTTTCCTTTTGTCTGTTATAATACAAGCAAACCCTCTCTCCCAGGCAGTTAACCTATCTGATATCCTTCTATTTCTAAATCTCTTCTCATCTGGCAATTACATTGGAGTTGTTTACACTGGACACAGCCCTGTTGGTTTAAAAGGCCTGTATTCTCCCCAAGTGTAATCCATTTTTGCAATCTGATTGCCTTTTGGCTGACTGATCAGGTAATCCCTTTCTTCCATGTGATTGCTTTTCTGCTGGTTGATCAAATCAGAGTCCTGACCTTCTAAAGGCTCTTTTGGTGTAACCTCAGTTGCAATCATGGCCCACCTATCCTTTGATTGATATCTTGGAGCTGGGCCCCACTTCTCATTTCCCTGGGTCAATCTGCATTCTGAGGCCCAGTGAAAGCCTTTATGACATTTTGGACGTGGAGTTTTATGTCTTCTTTCACCCTGTCTTCTCACTCTATCTCCATATCTACATTGAGTTCTTAGATATCCAATTTTTCCACATTGGAAACATCAACGAATTTCTCTAGAAGTCCTTTGCCAAGAGGGACCCTGTCTTTCCATGTTCATCATAGTCCGGGTGTAAAAAGCATTTGTTCCCACTGTAGCACATCATCTTATGATCTCCTCTAAAGGACCATCTTTGGCTAATCCCCATATAATTCTTTTGCAAATCTCATTGGTATTTTCCTTAACCAGATGTCTGATCATTATTTCTGTAGCTGCATTTTCTCCAATAGTTCTTTTGACAGCAGTTTGCACCACAAAATCCGCAAATGGTTCATTGGGACCTTGCTCTATTGTAGTGAAAGCCTCTCCTCAGTTTTTCTGTCCGAGGAAGGAACTCCAAGCTTTTATTGCAGCCTTAGCAATTTGCTCATACACTGTCATGGGATAATTAATCTGTTCTGAATTCTCTACATACTGACCTTCACTAGCTAATTGCTCAAAAGTGAATTGTGTGTTAACTCCTATTTCCAAATTGCATCTGACTTGGATCTTACATAATTCATGAAACTCCACAAGCCATAACAAATTTTGTCCAGGTTCTAAACATGTCCTTGCTATGGATTTCCAATCATTCAGGGTTAGGACTTCATAAGACAAACTATCTAGTAACATTTTAACATAAGCTGATGTAGCCCCATAAAGGGTACAACCTTTTTTCAAATCTTTAATTTTATTCAAATCTAAAGGTGTATATCTTCTCCTTTTTTGACCTACAGAGTCAATCTCTTTAATCACAGGATATGCATGTATAAAATCACTTCTATACTGTTCTTCTCTCTTAGCCTTAATCATTGCTTTTTCTAATCTTGTCATAGGCAGCTTCACAGGTGATTCTGTTTGTGTTTTTGCATCTTCCCCTCCTCCTTTTTCCTCCGTCCCTGAAGGTGGAGTTGATGTGGGCCTGTCAATAATCTGCTCTCTAGGTAGTGTAGAAGCTTCTTCAAGAGAATCAGAGTCATCACACCTAATTCCTCATTTAAATCCCCTTGCCCTTGGGCAAGATCTTGATCTTTCTTGTTTTCCTCACACTTCTTCCTCTGTTCATTTTTAAAACTTCTCCTTCTCCGACAACTTGCTTGATAGTTTAAGACTAATTGAACTACATTGTAGATATAAAATACCTCTGTGGAAATTGAATGAGGCCCATTTTTTGTGTGAAATTCTTTCATTTCAAGTCCCACGAGCTTCCAGTTATCTACATTACATTTTTCTTCCTCTAAGAACCAAGGAGACCTGTGTTTTAATGCACCCAAAAGTTTAGCAATCTGTACCCAGGTTACAAGTAAACTCTGCTCCTCAATTATCTTAATTATACTCTCTATAGCACCACTCCTGAATGGGGCTGGAAGTGAGTCAGCTGAGGTCCAGGGAATGTTTTTTGCTAACATATGCCCCATTTCAGCTATAAGAGATTGCTGGTTTAGCCCTTAACAAGGTAAGTTCATTATTTGTCTATTAGAACACTCACCTAATCTCCTGGTCACTGGAGGACTTCAGTGGAGGTAGGGTGTCTGTACCTGTTCAGGTGTCAAAATGTAATGTTCTGTTGTCTACAGAAACTGCCGATAGCTCTCTGAGAGGAGATCTGCTGTCTCAACTTAATCCTAGACTAGACTCTTCTTCCTCCAGAGAGCTGTCCCAACTCTGTCCTAGAGTAGACTGGCTCCTTGCTCAATGTTGTCTCTTTTATCCTCCTGGAAAAGGGGCGTGTGAGAACTCAAGGGCTTATGGGAAAATTACTTCAACCAATGAACTTGATCCTTTTAAAGGTTGTGTAAACTCCTTTTCATATGTAAACTCCTCCTCAGAAGTTCAACTGGGTAAACTCCCCTTAAAGGCCAGAACCAAAGGTGTGAACTAGAGAATTGTTAAGTACCAACTTAGCACTTAGTAAGAACCTAACACAAGAGTATATTTTGCAGTTGAGCAATGTGGCTATCCCAATGGAATTGTGCTCTCAGCAGTAGAGTTGAAATGCTTGGCAGTTTAGTTTGAGCAATGACCACAGTTTCTGGTATCTTAACCTGCCTGGTGATCTTCAGAATCATTCTAAGACAATTCAAATAGAAGGGATTCAATTTTCTAGCATAGAACTGTGGTATACTGTCCAGATTTCACAGACATAGAACAATGAAGTCAGCATAAACAGCTCTGCAGACTTTCAGATTGGGAGTCAATCTAATACTTATTTCTTTCTACACTTTCTTTCAGAGTCTCACAAACACTGAGCTAGCTCTGACAATACATATTTCAATCTCATTATCAATGTGTACATAGCTGAAAAGTATACTGCCAGTAAGTGAATTTATCTACAGCATTCAAAACTTCCCCATTTGCTATAACTGATGGTTCCATATATGGATGGTGGGGTGCTGGCTAATGGAGTACCTATGTGTTGTGCCCACGTTAGTATCCTGGATATCTTAGAATTTGCTGGAGTCAGGATAAGCAAAAGTCTTTATTCTTAGTCTTTTGGGGTCACTGTCAAGGGATTAGATCTAGTAATCTACACACCCCCTTCCTCTCTCTCCACCACCAAAGAATAACCCTGCTTGTCCTACTCCACCCTCTTTCCTTTCTTTGTCCATACCCACAGTTGAAGCCAGCACAGAGTTGAGTAGGGTCATCCTCCAAGCATGTTAATAGAGAATTGTCCAATTGGTAATTAGCCTTAAGTGCTAGGCTCAGTTAAGTACATCTGTGCAGTTCTAGCCCTTTATACCTATGCTTTCTTTGTGTTATTTATTAGGCCAATATTAACATAACCAACAGAGAACCAATTCATCCTTTGTTTCATCTCAGCCTCAGAGTCAGCATTGAGTGTTCAATCATCTGCAAGTGAAAAAAAAAAAAAAAATCATGGACTAACACTCATTCCACTTTTGTCTTGGCCTGTAACCTTTTCAATTTGAAGAATTTACCATCAGTGCAATAATTGACTTTGATGTCATGTTTGTCTTCATTGAAAGCATTTGATAACATGGCTGAAAACATCATGCTAAAAAGCATGAGAGCAAGCATAAAGCATTGTTTCACTTTGTTGGTGATGGGGAAGGCTCGAGAGCATTGTCCAGAGCCCAAGGAAGTATGCCATAATGAAATTGATTTATTATATTGATAAATTTCTCTTGGCAACCAAATTTTGACATAATTTTTTATCAGCTTTCATGACTGATGATATTAAAGGCCTTGATCAGATCTACAAATGTTATATACAGACCTCTGTTCAGTTCTTGGAACTTTTTCTTGAGTTGTTGGACAGCAAAAACCATATCAACTGTTCCTCAGTCCCTTCTTTTATTTTTTTAACCTTATCTCCTTTGAGATTTTTTTTTATTTATTTTTTAAAATTGATTTTATAATTATAATTTTTTAACAGTACATATGCATGGGTAATTTTTTTACAACATTATCCCTTGTAGTCACTTCTTTTTCAAATTGTCCCCTCCCTCCCTGTACTCCCTCCCTTAGATGACAGACAATCCCATACATGTTAAATGTGCTACAGCATATCCTAGATACAATATATGTGTGTAAAACCAAATTTCTTGTTGCACGATAAGAATTGGATTCTGAAGATAAAAGTAACCTGGGTAGAAAGATAATAGTACAAACAGTTTATAATCAATTCCCAGTGTTCCTTCTCTGGGTGTAATTGTTTCTGTCCATCATTTATCAACTGGAACTGAATTAGATCTTCTCTATGTTGAAGATATCCACTTCAATGAGAATACATCTTCGTACAGTATCATTGTTGAAGTGTATAATGATCTCTTGGTTCTGCTCATTTCACTCAGCATCAGTTCATGTAAGTCTCTCCAAGCCTCTCTGTATTCATCCTGCTGGTCATTTCTTACAGAACACTAATATTCCATAACATTCATATACATAATTTAGCCAACCATTCTTCAATTGATGGGCATCCATTCATTTTCCAGTTTCTAGCCACTACAAAAAGGGCTGCCACAAACATTTTGGCACACACAGGTCCCTTTTACTTCTTTAGAATTTCCTTGGGATATAAGCCCAGTAGTAGCACTGCTAGATCGAAGGGTATGCACAGTTTGAGAACTTTTTAGGTATAATTCTAGATTGCTCTCCAGAATGATTGGATTCTTTCACAAATCCACCAACAATGCATCAGTGTCCCAGTTTTCCCACATACCCTCCAAAATTCATCATTATTTTTTCCTGTCATCTTAGCCAATCTGATAGGTGTGTAGTGGTATCTCAGAGTTGTCTTAATTTGCATTTCTCTGGTCAATAGTGATTTGGAATACTCTTTCAAATGAGTGGAAATAGTTTCAATTTCATCATCTGAAAATTGTTCATATCCTTTGACCATTTATCAATTAGAGAATGGTTTGATTTCTTATAAATTAGAGTCAGTTCTTTATATATTTTGGAAATGAGGCCTTTATCAGATTCTTTATCTGTAAAAATATTTTCCCAATTTGTTACTTCCCTTCTAATCTTGTTTGCATTAATTTTGTTTGTAGAAAAGCTTTTTAATTTGATGTAATCAAAATCTTCTATTTTGTGATCAATAATAATCTCTAGTTCTCCTTTGGTCATAAATTCCTTCCTCCTCCACAAGTCTGAGAGGTAAACTATCCTATGTTCCTCTCATCTATTTATGATCTCATTCTTTATGCCTAAATCATGGACTCATTTTGATCTTATCTTGGTATATGGTGTTAAGTGTGGGTCCATATCTATTTTCTGCCATACTAATTTCCAGTTTTCCCAGCAGTTTTTTTCAAGTAATGATTTCTTATCCCAAAAGTTGGTATCTTTGGGTTTGTCAAACACTAGATTGCTATAGTTGTACACTATTTTATCCTGTGAACCTAACCTGTTCCACTGATCAACTAGTCAATTCTTAGCCAATACCAAATGGTTTTGGTGACTGTTGCTTTATAATATAGTGTTAGATCAGGTACAGCTAGGCCACCTTCATGTGATTTTTTTTCATTAATTCCCTTGAAATTCTTGACCTTTTATTCCTCCATATGAATTTTGTTGTTATTTTTTCTAGGTCATTAAAATAGTCTCTTGGGAGTCTGATTGGTATAGCACTAAATAAATAGATTAGTTTAGGGAGTATTGTCATCTTGATTATATTCTCTCGTCCTACCCAAGAGCACTTAATGTCTTTCCAATTATTTAAATCTGACTTTATTTTTTTGTGGCAAGTGTTATGTAATTTTGTTCATATATTTCCTGACTTTTCTTTAGTAAATAGATTCCCAAATATTTTATACTCTCGATAGTTGTTTTGAATGGAATTTCTCTTTGTATCTTTTGCTGTTGGATTTTGTTGGTGATGTATAAAAATGCTGAGGATTTATGTGGATTTATTTTGTATCCAGCAACTTTGGTAAAGTTGTGAATTATTTCTAATAACTTTTTATCAGAATCTCTGGGGTTCTCTAAGTATACCATTATATCATCTGCAAAGAGTGAGTGATAGTTTGATTTCCTCATTACCTACTCTTATTCCTTTAATTTCTTTCTTGATTTTATTGACAAGGCTAGCGTTTCTAATACAATATTGATTAGTAATGGTGATAGTGGGCAACCTTGTTTCACTTCTGATCTTACTGGGAAAGATTCCAGTTTATCCCCATTAAATATTATGCTTACTGTTGGTTTTAAATATATGCTCCTGACTGTTTAAGGAATAGTCCATTTATTCCTATATTCTCAAGTGTTTTTTAGTAGGAATGGATGTTTTATTTTATCAAATGCTTTTTCTGCATCTATTGAGATGATCATATGGTTTTTGTTAATTTGATTATTAATATGGTCAATTATATTAATAGTTTTTGTAATATTAAACCAGCCCTGCATTCCTGGTATAAATCTTACTTGGTAGTGATATATCACAAAACATAATTTGTTAGACCCTACTAGTTATCATAGAGGTAGCTGCATGGTTCAGTGAATAGAATGTTGGGCTTGGAGTCAGGAGGACTCCAATTCTGGCCTCAGACACTTATTAGCTACAGGACTCTGGACAAGTCTCTTAACCACTGTTTACCTTGGAGGAAACCAGGTGGCTCAGTGGCTAGAGTGGTAGCCCTGAAGTTAGGAAGACATGAGTTCAAATTTGACCATAGTAACTTACTAGCCGAATGATCTTGGACAAGTCACTTTGTTTTAATCCCTTGGAGAAGGAAATTTCAAACCACTCCAGTATCTTTGCCAAGAAAACCCCATAGACAGTATTCCCATGCTATGGTTCATGCGATCACAAAGAGTTGGACAAAACAATAGCAACAACAACAATAAGCTTAAATCTCAAGAAATACAATATATTTTATATATCACCCTAATTGGTCTTTTACTTTGCTTCCTTTCTTCCCTTCTACCACTGTTCTCAGGAAATGGAAGCTTAGTGGCCCTTGAGAGGTTATTATTATTATTATTATTATTATTAGTTCTATCACCATTATTATTTTCATGTTCTCTTTCATTAATTGTATTATAAACCAGGAGGCTTCATGTGAATCCTATATGTCTGTCTCAGATATTCTGTAATCTGATTATATATTGACACCCCATCCCTATTCCTATATATAGGAGGCATTCAGTAAAAATTTGCTATTGTGGATAATGGCAATCATCATAATGATGATATAAATAAGTATATACATCTATATCTATATGTATATAGAGAGATTTATAAATAGTTATAAGTATACATATATACATTTTTATTTCCATATCTATGTCTATAGATCTATAGCTGTCTAATCTCAAAAATTCTCACAGTAAGAGATCCTTAAAATTTTTCTATCCTTTCCAAAAAAGATACTCTCAAGTTGTCCTACCACTTATATATCTGTCTGGAACATCTATATCTGAGAGAAGTATGAGGGAATAGAGGGAAGAATATCAAAGTCCCTTCCTGAGCCCAGCACTGCAATGCAGTCCCATTTGGCTCAAGACATGGCCCCAACCTATTCAGGCAAGACAAGGGGGCCAGAAACAGAAACCCGCAGAAGAGGTATGTGGAAGAAAAAGTGGCAAAGGATGACCCCAAGCAGACCTTGGGCTGCTCTCCTTCTCTGCCCGAAAGGAAGAGAGCAGCTGCCAAGAAATAAATCAGATTTGCAAGTGTTGATTGGTCTAGGGATTGTTTGAGCAGTTCCTCTGTCCTAAAATCCTATGAAAATTGCAGAAGGACACTAAACCCAATCTCCTCCCTTGCCTAGGCAACAGTTTCTCAAATTGCAAAGTCTCAGGAAGAAACTTCTCTCCCCCCACACACACACACCAAAAACCACCTGTACAATAGTGTGTAGCTTTTCTTCTGGGATGGGGGGAATGGATAACAGCAATTTCTAAAATCTTATCCCTTTTCTGTTTGGCATTGCTCCTTTCTGAAGGCACTACCATAGTATCTCTTAATATTGCTGTAATTAATATATGATGTGTAATGCCTCATTTTATTCAAAGTATACTTATTGTGCCCTGCCAAGATGCAATAAAAGAAAATTAAAAAAGCTAAGGCGGCATAATTGATGACAAAGTTTTCTGCAGCCTGGTTTTAAATAACACTCATTCACTGCAGTGTCATCTGGGGCATTTGGGGATTACATAGTGTATTATTAATAAATCGTTTGGCTTCAATGAATTGTATTGGCAAAGGCAGGGCCACTTAGATGTATCTTTCATGCAGTGTGAAAAAGTGAATATATGTAAAAAATGTAGGTTGAAAAGCATCTGTTGGTGTATTCACCCCCAGGAAGAGCTGTGGGTGTGGAGTGAGGGAGGGAGTCAGAGATTTCAGAAAGTCCATAGAGATAGGGATTTAATTAGCAGATGCTTTCTGAGTGTCATATTTCTCCATCACATTCATTGGGATGGGGAAAAAGAATTCTGCAACCCAATTGGCAAACAAAGGAAATACAGAGTTAAATGACTGTTGGTTTGGCTACCAATAAGTTATGTGACCTTGGGCTAGTCATTTTAATTCTCTGTGCTGTTTTCTGTTTTCTGATCATTTAAAGGAGAATGATCCTTACTGTGAAATAGATAGACTTACCCCTACCCATCTTTTATTCAGATGTATCTGGATGTATTTAGAGCATATCTTTTCTGGGAGTCATCATTAGGATTAGCAAGTTATAATAGAAACTGCAGTCTTAGGAGACTGTTTGGTTTTGTGGTTGCCTCACCTACAGCTTGGTAATATTTGTACTGTTAGTTTGATTCTACCTTTCTGCATAAATTCATTTCTGAGACATAGTTGAAGAATGCACCATTAAACAGCATGACAGAGAGTACAAGGGATGTAGAAAGAGAAGAGAAAAAGAATAGGGTATTGAAGGAAACATATTTACTTTCAAGGAGATCTAGAAAGGACTAGAGAATGATTGAACTGGGAAAGGCATTAGAGATATGTTACAGCAGGCAAATATTTGAAGAGAGGAGATGCTGAGACTAATGGAAGGCTGACAGTGGGAATAAGCATAAAAGCAGCTGATGAGTGATATGTAGCAGCAGGGCAAAGGGAAAATAAAGAGAAAGAAGAGGTCTGTAAGATCAACTGAGCCAAGCCTGGGTCACTGTCAAAACAAAGGACTAGATTTTTGTTTCTGTTCTTTGATGTCTAGGTTGGGTAAAAGCTCTATGTTAAGTATAGAGAGGAGAATTTGTCATAACTTAAAGGAGGGGAGGCTTGCTATCATCAAAGAAGGTTTTATATAGAGAGAATGGAACTTAAGCTAGGCCTTTTAAGGTGGAAAAGAATTGGCTAGCTGGAGAAGAGCAAGAGTAAGGGTAGCATTTTAAGTATATGAATAAATCTGAGCAGAGACTATGAATCCCCTGGTGGCCTATGCTATATTTTTTTGATTCAGCAAATAAAATTATAAAGAAAATGCATTAATGCTTCTTAGTGATTATGATTTATAAAAGAAACTAGTAAGATGAAATTGAATTGGTTGAACAGGAAGAAATACTGAAGGTATTCATCTGAGTAATTTGGAGATTTAATGTAGATCCTTGAGTGTGAAAGTGACATAGAATTGATGAATTGGGAAGCTTCATAGAATCAGAGCTGGTAAGGACCTTGGAGAGCATCTAGTCCAAACTTTTTCCCCCTTTGGCAGCTATGGTACCAGACTGCCAGCCAAGTTAAAAACTTATCAAAGACCACATGACTAGTAACAGAGTCAGGACTAGAACCTGGGTCTGATCACTCTAGTACTATGCCTGTCATGTTTGTTATTCATTTGCATAATCTATATAATTAACAGTTGGAGGAGGGAAGGGAAGAGAACCATAGGATGTTTACTCAGTCAGCAACATGTTTTTTAGGGGAAGTATTGTAATAAGGAAGCTCATTTAGGTTAAGAGACTAGAATTCTCATCTCAGTTCAGTTGCCAACTCTGTGTGACTTTTAGCAAATCATTGCCACCTCTGGACTTTAGTTTCCTACTCTGTAAAACAGTAGTTTGTATATATAAGATAAATAGTAACATCCCTTATAGCTTTACAAGCCTGTGGTTTTAGTCTCTGTGACATACCACCATGAGAAACATAGATAGAAATGACCACATTTTCTTACATTCTTCTAACTCCTTTCCTTTCTCCCTGTGCTCTTTTGCACTGGGCCATTTTCAGGAGTGCAGTGGAAATTATATTTGAGCTGAGTTACTATGGTGATCTGTGCAATCAGATTCCATAGACAGGAGTATTGCCTTTTGTCCTCAGTGTTAATAATACTTGCCATTTCTGCTGCATCTTGAGTACAAGGAGCTTTCAACCTGATGTCTGATCTTATTTTAGAATCAGAGCCTGCATGATTGAGATAACTATTCTTGCTATTCAAATGGAGGAATTGGAGGCACTGGAGTGGACAAGAGTAGGGTACTTTAATATGAGAGGCTGCATGGTGGAGTGTTAAAAGCCTTGGCATTCTAATTGGAGGAGCTGGGCTTGAATTACAACTTCACTAATTACTATGACCATGGACAAGGCCTTCTCCCTCTGTCCTTTAGTTTCCTCATGTGTAAAATTAAGAAGTTGGATTAGTTGTTCTCTAGTGTTCTATGTAATCCTAAATCCTATAAACCCATGAGCTCAGAATTATACACAATGACTTTCTCTGTAACTATCTAAACACCACTTGGCCCCTTTATGCTGAATAATTCATCAGTTAATATTTATTAAGATTAAATGAATTCATATCAACTCATGGGATCTTATCTGGCATAAAATGATCTCCTTGCCACAAAGTTGTAGGGTAAATAATGTAAATATTTCATCCCTATTTCATATATTAACAAACTGAGGAAGGTTAAATGATTTGTCCATGATCATATAACTAATAAAGCTGATAGCTGTGAAGAATCAGGCATTGTTCTTGCCTTTGAAAAGTTTATGATCTACATGAAGGGACAAAACTAATTTAAACTAAAATGATACAGGGATCAATTGAATGATTGTAGATATATTAGGAGTTGAGAGAAAGGAATGGAATTATAATGAACTGGTTAGAAGAGAGGTGTGGAAGAGAGGCATATTCTGTGGTAATTGATAGAATCTGTGTGGGTATGTTTAGAGCAGTAAGCCCCATCAAGCTGGAGTACAGGATGAAGACTAGGAAACAGTAGGGAATAAGATTGGATAGATAAGATGTGGCCAAAGTGAAAAAAAATCTTAGAAGCCAGCCAGAGTCATTTATACCATTTTAATGAACAATAGGGAGCCTTCAATAGATTGTTCAGAAATGGATAGAATAGCTACTTTTTAACTAACTAGATTCATACAACTAAAGATAAAATGCTATTAAAAAAGTCTTCTGAATGACAAAACAATTAAGGCAGAAAGAGTGGAGAATATGGAGGTGGGAAAGACTATATAACAAAACAATTATCCTTTCTTGTTCCTTATTCAAAATTTCCTTACAGAGTTGGCAAAATTGACTTCTTTATTCTTTTCTCTTTCATATATTCCTGTTTCTCTTAGTCCTTCTTTCAAATATCCCAACCATTTATATTTTTCAGCTGGCAAACCTGAGGCACATTTTGAAGAAACCTAGATTATTTTTGTGGAGAGTAAATGCTATGAAGTAAATTAGGTTCCTCTGAAACAATGAGAGCAAAGACATTTGCATTTGCTCTCCTGCTGCCTCCATGGGTCATGGACAGAACTACCTACTTTAATAACATCACTGTTTTCTTTTAAAGGTGTCTTCTGTTTTTCTCTCTAACTGAAAATTGGAGAATTTAAGACTTGCAACATGTATTATACTTTCTTCAAAATATCCCCAGCCAAACAAATATTTCAAGGAATAAGAAGAAAGAGGAAGAATTTATTTTGTCACAAGTTGTGTGATAATAATGATAGTACAGATTCATAGCAATTGATATTATTGATAAACATTTATGTGACATTTTAAAGTTTACAAAGCTGTTTGATCTTCCCAACCCTGTAAATAAAGTGAATAGGTGCTTTTTTGTTTTCATTTTATAGATTAAAAAAACGAGGCTCTAAGATAGTTTGAATGACTTATCCAGGACTACATATATATCTAAAGAATGGCTCAGGAGGGAATCAAATTCAGGTATTACTGATCCCAGGTTTAGTTCACTAGGAGCAGTTACTTTCTCTAGAGCTATTCCAAATTGGAATAGGGTATTTCAGAAATTTCTCTGTCACTTAAGATTTTCAAAGAAAGCCATGGATAATCACTTGCCAAAAGTGTAGACAGGAGGCCAGTTCAGGTTGTTGTTATTGTTTAGGCCTTTCAGTCAAGACCAATCTCCATGCCTCCATTTGGGGTTTATCTGGCAGTAGTTTGACATTTCTTTCTCCAGTTCATTTTACAGATGAGGAAACTGAGGCAAAAAGGATTAAGTGACTTACCCAGTGTCATAGCTACTAAGTATCTGAGGCTGAATTTGAATTCAAGTCTTCCTGACTTTAGGGCTGACTCTCTATGCATTATGGCTCCACCTCGCTATCTCACAGTGCCCCTACTGCTTTCCAGTTCAGTTTAGGGATGGGCTAGATTCCTCTTTGGTTTTTCTGTGCTTCCATAGTTCTCTGACATTATCTATCATTTGTGAAGTCCTGGCTAGCACCCTGAATGCCTTAGAATCAGCAGGAGTCAGGATAAGTAAATGTCTTTATTCTTGGTCTTTAGGGGGGAGAAGTGAAGGAGATGGATGAAACTGCCACAAGCTCTCTATAACCTCCCTTTTCCTAGTCCATAGCAAAAAGTGACTCTGGCTTGTCTTACTCCACCCCATAATCCCTCCTACAATTATCTGTATACACCAAAAGATCGAGCCAACACAGAATAGTGAAAAGGGCCATTTTCCAAGCATATGCTAATAGAGTATTGTCCAATAGGTAATTATTCTTAAGTGCTTGGTTGTCTGATTCCAGTGCACCTACTCAGAGTTTCAGGCCTTCACACACGATACTGTTTGCATGAATATTATTGTAAAGATCTCCAAGTAATGTTCTATGCAGTTGCAGTACATAATACTATAGCAAGAAGATTGAACCAAAATTCCCAAAAGAACCATGAGAGTGAGGAGGAAGGAAAAAATTGTGACAAGACCTACTGAATTCTGGAACAAAAAGCAGTTAGGATAAGAAAGTGATTATGCATCATGCTGTAGGTTGTGTGAGGTCAGCACATGACTATGCTTTAGAAGGACTTTTGCATTAGCCATCAGGGAACTTGGGTTCTACTTCTACTACTATTGTTTTTATGATGGGAAAGTCATTTCCTTTTTCTTTCATTGTTACCCCAAGTCTAGAATAAGGGGATTAGACCAGATCATCTCTGATTTCCCTTTCAGCTAAGATATAATATAACTATGACTTTTGGGGTTATAAATATCTATGTAAAGGAACAATCTTCATAGAGTTTCCATTTTATCCTGGATATGGTTTCATCAGGATAGGGGATGTACAATGTAGAAACTCTATATTAATGCAGACTGAGGACTCCTACATACCTGACAATCTTAGAAATTTGCCTAGAGGTACTAAGGGGTTAAGCAATTTACCCACAGTCACAAATTATTTAAGATTTGAACCTGAACCTAGGGTCTTCTGATTTTAAAATTACTGCCTCTCCATCATACAATACCATACTACTTTTATGTTTCTATTTAAACAAATAAATAATCTCACATTGTATTCAGAACGATCTCAGTAATATTCTATTAAACCTTTTCACTAAGTTTCTCTTAAGTAACACAAAGTTGCCATATAATTCTACTAAATGACACATTGCATCCTAGGTATTCTACCATCTAACAAAACTATGATGTTAATCATATTATAATGAATAACCAGAGAATTATAAATTGTGAGATTAACTGCTCATTGCCATGGAATGACAGATGTACTCTATCTCCATACACAGCAGTAGCAACATGTTGATCATTGCTTCCAGAAATAACAAACACAGTTGTGATACACAGAGGCATTGCTGATTATAATGGAACATAGTTTCCATTGCACTTTTCAGATGCCTGACTGGTCCAGGGATGAGGCAAGGTTTGTTCTCAGCATCCTTTTGCTGTTCCATTTGGTGTCATTTGTCTCTCTGAAGCATCGTCCTCACCACTATCCAAATTCATGTCCTTCTTGTTACAATTGAGACAGAAAGAAGTGTGACAGGTCCAGTGTGATTGTACTGGACAAACTCACAGTATAGGGAATGGAGATATACAATGTCACCATAAAAGGCTAAATTTTGGAGACAATTAAGGTAGACAAGCAGTTAAATTATTGAAATATACAAACTTTGTGATCCTCCAACTACACAGAAGTTCCCTCTAAGGTGATGACCGTCTCTTATTTCTATAGGCTGTCATAATTCTCCTGAAGATTTGGATTTTCAAAAATCTCTACTTATATTCTTCATAATTCATTTTGCTGATCTTTCCAGCTTCCTCTTGGTCAAACTTTCCATTCCTGTGCCTTGTACTCATTGGTCTCATCCTTGTTGTTGAGATATACTAACTGAATCCACACTAAGGGAGCCCAAGTGTTTAATGAAATGAGAATTGACTTATCAGGTCCCCTGAGTTCTAGTTCTTCTTCTGTGTTTAGCTAATGGTGTGACCTTGGAAAAAAATCACTGATCCTGTCTGGGCCTTAATTGTTTCATCTGTATAATTAGAATATTTTAGGAAATGATTTTTAAGTCAGCTTTCCATTCTACTCTATGAATTTATGTTTCCTAAGACCTGGCTTTTGAATAATGTTTTGTTTCAGTCCCTATATCATCTAGAGAAATAATGAATTAATTCACAAAAAGTATAGGTGATTGATAATTTAACTTGTTATCCACCACAGAGGTATAGTGTTTACATTTTAATAGATAAATACAAAGAAATACATATATAATGGCAAAATTGTTGCTGTCCATCATATATTAATCTATGGGGAAAATATTTGTGAAGGGACCTTCTCTGTTTCCTTTTTCTTTCATTTCTCCCTTCCACTATGAAATATGATACTTCTCTTTTTTATAGGATGAGAGAAGTTGAGCTGAAAGATAACTTCAAATGTCAACACCCTCAGTGAGTCTTCAACATTCTCATTTTTCAAGTCAGGGACCTAAGATTCAAAGAACCTTGCTTAAAGTCACTCAGCTAATGAGTAGCATTAGTCAGAATTAGAACTCAGATCTCTTGACTCCAAAGCCAACATTTTACTATACTACTGTCTTTTCTCCTTCTTCTAGTTCTTTCTTCTTTGAGGTGAAATATAATGTTCTTAGAAGTCAGACCTATCACAAAGAATATTTTCAATTAGGGGAAAAAACAGTTGGGATAGTTATATCCATGGAAAGTGGAGAGAGGAACAGATTAGGAAGCAGTGACACAAATAATATATTATATTTATTATATATTATATTATTTATATATATACACATTATGTTTTATTTATATTATCAATATATATATTATAATAATATATTATTCAAATATATATTCTGACAGTTATATAAGATTGAGGGAGATTGATTGCAAGGCCAAGGTAACACAGAGACACTGACATAGGTGGCAGTTCAACTCCAAGTTATATAGTAAGTTAAAGTAGTTTGTTCTTTCCCCGATTCCCAAGGGAGTAACTAGCCATTCTCTCAAGATTGACATGAGTGACTGTATAGCATTGTTAGTCAAGGCCATCAGAGGAACACATGACCAGATGTGAGGATACTAGTCATGTCTGGGAAGTTCGCTAAGGAAGGGGGCATATTTTCTCTCCTTGCCTTCTTCCAATGCCAATGTTTCCAAATTAAATCTTCTTCATCCTTTGTTAGTTAAAGCTCTGACAACCAATGATTTGACTTACCACTTGTATCGATCACTCTATCCAGTTGAAAGTTGTGGGAACATTTAGAGAAGTTAGAGTTAATTACTCAGACTGAAATTGATACAGGATATTGTGGAAAATGCATCTTGAAAATTTTTGTTGACTACAAGTGGCTAGGACCTTGGCTTTATGTCTCCTCTGAATGACAGCTGATCTCACCATGTGGAATCATTAAGATGAAACAAACAACTGCTCACACAGGGCTGGCTCAGGGTAGTGTCTGTTTGAACTGAGAGAGGTGAGACACTATCTTCTTCTACGAACAGTGACATTCCTTCCAGGGCTTTGCCTGATCTGAGGATAATGCTCTTCACATAAGATATTCAAAGCAGAGATAATTGTATTGGAGCAGGGGGTAGGTGGAAATCAAGCACTCTTTTTTTCCTATAAGAAAACTCAAAGAAGGGAAAAAGAAAAATATGGCAACAATCAAATTAATTGCATGACATTTCCCTTTTTATAGTCTATTAAAAGCAAAAGGGCCAAGCCAAAACTAGCAAATGGAATATCTGAGGCAAATGACACAAAGCATACCCAAGGACCCAGCAAATCCATATCTGGAAAGACTTCCCTGGGGATATATGTGTAGGAATGAGCCATGCTATTCAGGAGCTCATTTAGGGTATGGCCCTCAGGTGGAGGAACTACCATCTGGTAGATCCTATTTTAGGTAATCATTTTCCATAATGAGATGCAATGTTCAGTTCCTGCTGAAGGATAACATATACTGACAACACCCTCTAAATTTCCCCACTATAGGGCAAAGCTCATGTCACTCTGTCCTAGCTTTGCCAATTCTGTTGATGCTGATAAATGTGTGTGTGTTTTTAATCAATTGTCTCTGAATTATTTATATAAGAATCAGAGCGTGAGAAGGGACCTTAGATAGATCATCTAGTCCAATAGTCAGAGGGGGAAATTGGGCCAGAGAAAAAAAAAAGGAGTTTGTCCAAGGACATAAAGTTAGGGGTAGAGCCAAATATGGTTTCTAGAGTCATCTTTCCTGACTTCAAATCTAAGGTTCTTCCCATTTAAAAAAAATTATTAATTTTATAATTATAACATTTTTGACAGTAAATATGCATAGGAATTTTTTTTACAACATTATCCCTTGTACCCCCTCGAATTTTTCCCCTCCTTCCCTCCACCCCCTCCCCTAGATGGCAGGCATTCCCATACATATTAAATATCTTATAGTATATCCTAGGTATAATATATATGTGCAGAACCGAATTTTGTTGTTGTTGTTGCAAAGGAAGAATTGTATTCCGAAGGTAAAAATAATCTGGGAAGAAAAACAACAACAACAAAAAAATGCTCACAGTTTACACTCATTTCCCAGTGTTCCTTTTCTCAGTGTAGCTGATTCTGTCCATCATTGATCAATTGGAATTGGATTAGCTCTTCTCTATGTTGAAGATATCCACGTCCATCAGAATGCATCCTCATACAGTATCATTGTTGAAGTGTATAATGATCTCCTGGTTCTGCTCATTTCACTCAGCATCAGTTGATGTAAGACTCCCAAGAAACTATTTTAATGATCTAGAAAAAAATAACAGAATTCATATAGAACAACAAAAAGTTGAGGATTTCAAGGGAAATAATGAAAAAAAATTAAACAAAGGTGGTCTAGCTGTACCTGATCTAGAACTATATTATAAAGCAATAGTCACCAAAACCATTTGGTATTGGCTAAGAAATAGACTAGTTGATCAGTGGAATAGGTTAGGTTCACAGGGCAAGATAGTGAATAAAAATAGCAATTTAGTGTTTGACAAACCCAAAGATCCCAACTTTTGGGATAAGAATTCATTATTTGACAAAAATTGCTGGGAAAACTGGAATTTAGTATGGCAGAAACTAGGCATGGACCCACATTTAACACCACATAATCAAAATGATAGAATGACACCACATGATCAAAATGGGTCCAAGATTTAGGCATAAAGAATGAGATCATCAACTCACTTCCAGTTGATCAATGATGGACAGAAATAACTACACCCAGAGAAGGAACACTGGGAAGTGAATGTAAATTGGTAGCACTACTGTCTATCTACCCAGGTTACTTATGCCTTCAGAATCTAATACTTAATGTGCAACAAGAAAATTGTATTTACACACATATATTGTATCTGGGTTATATTGTAACATATGTAAAATGTATGGGATTGCCTGTCATTGGGGGGAGGGAGTGGAGGGGGGGAGGGAGTAGAGGAAGGGGGAGGATAATTTGGAAAAATGAATACAAGGGATAATATTATAAAATAATTACTCATGGATATATACTGTGGGAAAAAAATCTTAAAAAAAAAAGAACGAGATCATAAATAAATTAGAAGAACATGAGGGCGGAGCCAAGATGGCGGAGAAGAAACACACGACTCTGTAAAGGTCCTCACTCCCTCACAACCAATTAGATAAATCAGCCTCAGAATAAGCCCAGGACTGATAGATACCACAAGGACTGGAAGCATGACTTACCAGCTGAAGAGAATCTGGAGTTTCAACAGAAAAGGTCAGTCCCAAGGGGAGGAAGAAGAGAGGCCAGAACAGACGGCTGGGTGTTCGCATACTCTGCCAATCACGCTGGGAAGGGCTCTGGGATCAGAGAAGCCACTGAGATAAAGGAATCTGGCACAGACTATTAGCTCTTCTCTGTTAATTATTTAACAGTTCAGAGGAGAAAGCTGAAATACTTTAAAAACTCAGATTTTCCCCGATCCTGGAGGTGACTCAGCAGATCTTGGCACCAGGGGGTGTGGCCTCAGCTACCACCTGAGAATAGTTAAGAGATTGACAAGTGGGCGGATACGGCCCAAGGCAACACACCCTGCCTAGTTTAGCTGGAGGGAGTGGAACTCAGCTCCAGGAAGTCCCAGAGAAGCGGAACCTTTGAACTAGGGACCGTGGTTTCTGGCAGACACTTCCAGTTTGAGCGGTTTCTGGCAGACACTTCCAGTTTAAGTGCAGGGGCTTTTCACGTCACCTGCTGCAGACATCCACGCCCCACTGGGAAGCATAGGCTGGGCTTTGTGCTGCCTTTACTGTTCAGCGCCCTTGGGGCACAGCAGTGCTAATCACCTCTGAGGCACTTCCAGGGAGGGGGTGGGGAACTCTCTCCCAGAGCTCTATCTTAGCTCAGGAACAGGAGCCGCTGCATCCATCCGGTCTGGATGGAAGCTGGTAAAGAAGTAAATAAATAATTTCCTACCCCAGGGACAGACCCCAAAAGATTTTTTAAATATGAACAAAAAAGCCAGAAAAACTATCGATTCCTTCTACACAGAGAAAGAGCGGGTATCCAACCCCGAGGAAGTTAACAGCAGAGAGTCAGCAGATAACAAATCTAAAGGGGAACGATTCCTGCCCCCCATCACATAACTCTCTCCTAGAAGAGACTCTTAAAAAATTGAGGGAGTTTGAAGAAAAATGGGGAAAGGAAAGGGAAGCTATGATAGAGAATAACAACGTCCTGAAATTGGAGTTGGAAAAAATAAAGAATTCACAGGAGATGCAGGGAAACAAAATTTATGAATTAGAAAAGGTTAAAAAAACACAGGAAAGTAGAATTTCTGAATTGGAAAAGATAAAAAAGTCTCAAGAAAATAGAATTTCTGAATTGGAAAAAGAAAATAATTCTCAAAAAAAAATTAGGGAAATGGAAAAAAATTCAATAGAGCAAAATAATTCATTTAAAAATGAAATTGGGCATTTACAAAAAGAACTAAAAACTGTGAAAGAAGAAAATAACTCCTTAAAAGTCAGGATGGAACAAATAGAAATGAATGACTCACAGAGAACCCAAGAATCAGTCAAACAAAACAAAAAAAAATGAGAAGCTGGAGAACAACGTCAAATACTTACTAGGAAAATCTATAGACCTGGAAAATAGATCTAGGAGAGATAATCTGCGGATCATTGGACTTCCAGAAAACCATGACCAAAAAAGGAGCCTAGATTCTATTTTACAGGAAATTATCAAAGAGAAATGTCCAGAGATAATAGAAACAGAAGGGAAAGTAGATGTGGAAAGAATTCATCGAACTCCTTCTGAAATAGACCCTAAAAAAAGAACACCACGGAATATTGTGGCTAAGCTGCAGAATCACCACACAAAGGAGAAAATCCTGCAAGCAGCTAGAAAAAAAACAATTTAAATACCAAGGTGCCACAATAAGGGTGACTGACCCAAGATCTGGCTGCCTCCACATTAAAAGATAGAAGGGCCTGGAACCTGATATTCCGTAAGGCAAAAGATCAAGGACTGCAACCAAGAATGAACTACCCAGCTAAGTTTAGCATCTTTTTCCATGGAAGAAGATGGTCATTCAATGAAACAGAGGAATTCTATATGTTTCTAAGAAAAAAACCAGACTTAAACAAAAAATTTGATCTACATCCACAAGACTGAAGAGAAACAGAAAAAGGTACACAGAACCCTTGAGAACTGTAACTCTGTTGTGGGTATATAAAAAGTACTCAAGGATAATTTGATTTTACTGATATAAAAGAAAAAAAGGGGGGGTGTAGTAAAGGGAAGGAGGTCAGTTCAGAAAAAGGGGAAGGAATAATAAAAAGCGGGAAACTACATCCCAGGAAGAGGCATAGAAAATACACCATATCTGAGGGAACTTAGTGAGGGGGAGAATCATTGTGTGAATCTTACTCTCATCAGGAGAGGCTCAAAGAGTAAATAATTAACATATTTGCTTTTCAGAGAATTTTCTCTCACCTCATTAAAAGGGGGGAGAGGAAAAGGGAAAAGGAAAAGGAGAATAAGTGAAGGGACTTGGAGGGAGGGGGGAGGGATACTAAAAAAAAAAGGGGGGAGGGTTGTGCATCACAAGGGGGGTCTGTAAATTAACTATCGGGGAGGGGGATCAGGGGGGTCAAGGGAAAAAGCATAATCTGGGGATAATATGATGGCAGGAAATACAGAATTAGTAATTTTAACTGTAAATGTAAATGGGATGAACGATCCCATCAAACGGAGACGGATAGCAGATTGGATCAAAAAGCAGAACCCTACAATATGTTGTCTACAAGAAACACACTTAAAGCAGGGAGATAGATACAGAGTAAAGGTAAAAGGTTGGAACAGAGCCTATCATGTTTCAGGTAAAGCCAAAAAAGCAGGGGTAGCTATCCTTATCTCAGATCAAGCAAAAGCAGAAGTAGATCTCGTTAAAAAAAGATAAGGAAGGAAACTATATCCTGCTTAAAGGTAGCATAAATAATGAAGCCATATCAATACTAAACATATATGCACCAAGTGGTATAGCATCTAACTTTCTAAAGGAAAAGTTAAGAGAATTGCAAGAAGAAATAGACAGTAAAACTATAATAGTGGGAGATCTCAACCTTGCACTCTCAGATTTAGACAAATCAAACCACAAAACAAACAAGAAAGAAATTAAAAAAGTAAATAGAACATTAGAAAAACTAGGTATGATAGACATTTGGAGAAAACTGAATGGCAATAGAAAGGAATATACTTTCTTCTCAGCAGTTCATGGATCCTATACAAAAATAGACCATATATTAGGACATAAAGATCTCAAAATTAAATGTAGGAAGGCAGAAATAATAAATGCCTTCTTCTCAGATCACAATGCAATAAAAGCTACATTCAGTAAAAAGTTAGGGGTAAATAGACCAAAAAGTAATTGGAAACTGAATAATCTCATCTTAAAGAATGACTGGGTGAAAGAGCAAATTATAGAAACAATTAACAATTTCACCCAAGATAATGACAATGATGAGACATCATACCAAAATCTTTGGGATGCAGCTAAAGCAGTAATAAGGGGAAATTTTATATCTTTAGAGGCTTATTTGAACAAAATAGAGAAAGAGAAGATTAACTATTGGGCTTACAACTTAAAAGGCTAGAAAAAGACCAAATTATAAACCCCCAACCAAAAATTAAACTTGAAATACAAAAATTAAAAGGAGAAATCAATAATATTGAAAGTAAAAAAACTATTGAATTAATAAATAAAACCAAGAGTTGGTTTTATGAAAAAGCCAATAAAATAGATAAACCTTTGGTAAATTTGATCAAAAAAAAAAAAAAAGAAAGAGGAAAATCAAATTGATAGTCTTACAAATGAAAAGGGGGATCTTTCCACCAATGAAGAGGAAATTAGAGAAATAATAAGGAGTTACTTTGCCCAACTTTATGCCAATAAATTTGATAATTTAAGTGAAATGGATGACTTCCTCCAAAAATATAGGCTCCCTAGATTAACAGAGGAGGAGATAAGTTACTTAAATAGTCCCATTTCAGAAAAAAAAATAGAACAAGCTATTAATCAACTCACCAGGAAAAAATTCCCAGGGCCAGATGGATTCACATGTGAATTCTACCAAATATTTAAAGAACAATTAGCCCCAATGTTATATAAATTATTTGACAAAATAGGGGATGAAGGAGTCCTACCAAACTCCTTTTATGACACAGACATGGTACTGATACCTAAACCAGGTAGATCGAAAACTGAGAAAGAAAATTATAGACCAATCTCCTTAATGAATATTGATGCTAAAATCTTAAATAAGATATTAGCAAAAAGACTTCAGAAAATCAACTCCAAGTTAATACACTATGATCAAGTAGGATTTATTCCAGGAATGCAGGGCTGGTTTAATATTAGGAAAACTATTAATATAATTGACCATATTAATAATCAAATTAATAAGAACCATATGATCATCTCAATAGATGCAGAAAAAGCATTTGACAAAATCCAACATCCATTCCTACTAAAAACTCTTGAGAGTATAGGAATAAATGGACTATTCCTTAGAATAATCAGGAGCATATATTTAAGACCTTCAGTAAGCATAATATGCAATAGAAATAAACTGCAACTTTTCCCAGTAAGATCAGGAGTGAAACAAGGTTGCCCACTATCACCATTACTATTCAATATAGTACTAGAAATGCTAGCCTCGGCAATAAGAGCCGAGAAAGAGATCCAAGGAATTAGAGTAGGAAATGAGGAAATTAAACTGTCACTTTTTGCAGATGACATGATGGTATACTTAGAGAACCCCAAAGACTCTGCTAAAAAGCTACTAGAAATAATTCAAAATTTCAGCAAAGTGGCAGGATACAAAATAAATCCACATAAATCCTCGGCATTTTTATATATCACTAACAAAATGCAACAGCAAGAGATACAAAGAGAAATTCCATTCCAAACAAATGTTGATAGTATAAAGTATTTGGGAATCCATCTACCAAAGAAAAGTCAGGAATTATATGAGAAAAATTACAAAACACTTGCCACAAAAATAAAATCAGATTTAAATAATTGGAAAGACATTCAGTGCTCTTGGATAGGCCGAGCGAATATAATAAAGATGACAATACTCCCCAAACTAATCTATTTATTTAGTGCTATACCATTCAGACTCCCAAGAAACTATTTCAATGACCTAGAAAAAATAACAACAAAATTCATATGGAAGAATAAAAGGTTGAGGATTACAAGGGAACTAATGAAAAAAAAAAAACTCAGAGGAAGGTGGTCTAAGTGTACCTGATCTAAAGCTATATTATATAGCAGCAGTCACCAAAACCATTTGGTATTGGCTAAGAAATAGACCGAGTAGATCAGTGGAACAGATTAGATACAAAGGACAAAAAAGGGTACATATATAGCAACCTAATCTTTGACAAACCCAAAGATACCAACATTAGGGACAAAAATTCATTATTTGGAAAAAACTGTTGGGAAAACTGGAAATTAGTATGGCAGAAATTAGATAAGGATCCATACTTATCACCATATACCAAGATAAGATCAAAATGGGTCCATGATTTAGGCATAAAGAATGAGATCATAAATAGATTAGAGGAACAGATAATAGTCTACCTCTCAGAGCTGTGGAGGAGGAAGGAATTTATGACCAGAGAAGAACTAGAGATCATTATTGATCACAAAATAGAAGATTTTGATTACATCAAACTAAAAAGTTTCTGTACAAATAATACTAATGCAAACAAGATTAGAAGGGAAGTAACAAATTGGGAAAATATTTTTAAAAACAAAGGTTCTGACAAAGGTCTCATTTCCAAAATATTTAGAGAACTGACCCTAATTTATAAGAAACCGAACCATTCTCCAATTGATAAATGGTCAAAGGATATGAACAGACAATTCTCAGAGGAAGAAATTGAAACTATATCCACTCACATGAAAGAGTGTTCCAAATCACTACTGATCAGAGAAATGCAAATTAAGACCACTATGGGACACTAATACATTGCTGGTGGAGTTGCGAAAGAATCCAGCCATTCTGGAGAGCAATCTGGAATTATGCCCAAAAAGTTATCAAACTGTGCATACCCTTTGACCCAGCAGCGCTACTACTGGGATTATATCCCAAAGAAATACTAAAGAGCGGAAAGAGACATATATGTGCCAAATTGTTTGTGGCAGCTCTTTTTGTAGTAGCTAGAAATTGGAAGATGAATGGATGTCCATCAGTTGGAGAATGGTTGGGTAAATTATGGTATATGAAGCTTATGGAATATTATTGCTCTGTAAGAAATGACCAGCAGGAGGAATACAGAGAGGCCTGGAGAGACTTAAATCAACTGATGCTGAGTGAAATGACCAGAACCAGAAGATCACTGTACACTTCAACAACAATACTATATGAGGATGTATTCTGATGGAAGTGGAAATCTTCAACATAAAGAAAAACCAACTCATTTCCAGTTGATCAATGATGGACAGAGGTAGCTATACCCAGAGAAGAAACACTGGGAAGTGAATGTAAATTGTTAGCACTAATATCTGTCTGCCCAGGTTACATGTACCTTCGGAATCTAAAGTTTATTGTGCAACAAGAAAATGATATTCACACACATGTATTGTATCTAGACTATATTGTAACACATGTAAAATGTATGGGATTGCCTGTCATCGGGGGGAGGGAATAGAGGGAGGGGGGGATAATTTGGAAAAATGAATACAAGGGATAATATTATAAAAAATATATATATAATAAAAAATTTTAAAAAAGAACATAGGCTAATTTACCTCTCAGACTTGTGGAGGAGGAAGGAATTTGTTTCCAAAGGAGAACTAGGGATCATTATTGATCACAAAAATAGAAAATTTTGATTACATCAAATTAAAAAGCTTTTGTACTAACAATACTAATGTAAACAAGATTAGAAGGGAAGTAACAAATTGGGAAAACATTTTTACAGTTAAAGGTTCTGATAAAGGCCTCATCTCCAAAATATACAGAGAATTATCTTTAATTTATAAGAAATCAAGCCATTCTCCAATTGAAAAATGGTCAAAGGATATGAACAGACAATTTTCAGATAATGAAATTAAAACTATTTCCACTCATATGAAAGAGTGTTCCAAATCACTATTGATCAGAGAAATGCAAATTAAGACAACTCTGAGATACCACTACACACCTGTCAGATTGGCTAAGATGACAGGAACAAATAATGATGAATGTTGGAGGGGATGTGAGAAAACTGGGACACTGATGCATTGTTGGTGGAGTTGTGAAAGAATCCAACCATTCTGGAGAGCAATCTGGAATTATGTCCAAAAAGTTATCAAAATGTCATACCCTTTGACCCAGCAATGCTACTACCGGCTTATATCCCAAGGAAATACTAAAGAAGAGAAAGGGACCTGTATGTGCCAAAATGTTTGTGGCAGCCCTTTTTGTAGTGGCTAGAAACTGGAAAATGAACGGATGTCCATCAATTGGAGAATGGTTGGTAAATTATGGCATATGAATGTTATGGAATATTATTGTTCTGTAAAAAATTACCAACAGGAGGAATACAGAGAGGCTTGGAGAGGTTCTTCCCATTTTGCAATGCTCCCTCCTAAAGAAAAATCCAATGTTTTATCCCTGAAGAAAGTATACATTTCAAGGATTGGTTATTTACATCAATGATTTCATCACTTGCTAAACTGCACAGACATATATTAGAAAGCCAGGGAAAGGAGCTGAGAGATATTGGTGAATAACATATGGGAAAGCAGGAGGTAGGACATTTGTTAAAATAGTGTCTCAAAAGTATCGCAAATAATTGTTCATGGGCACAGTGAAAGCATAGAGTGATGGTATTTGTCTAGTACAGTTGAGAAACACCATGACTCTTCAGACAAAAAGGACAATTTGACCTGAATGATTCAATTATTTATCTACAAAGCCTAGATACTTAAATCCTTGCTATGGGACTCACCCCTTAGTAAATACAATAAATGCTCAGACCTGTGCCAAAAATAGAGTATTATTATCCAAATGTACATTCTGACAGCTGTCCAAAATTAGGGGAGACCCTGATCGCATGGCCAAGGTGATGGGCCTTTCCCATAGACTTCCCTGCCCCTACTTTAGTATCTATGGTTTGAGGAGAATGTCTACCAGGCAAAAGGCATCCCCATATTTCTCAGGGATTCCAGCAGTACCATTACTGTCCAGAAAATGACAAGAGAGAGAATTTACTGTTTTAAAGGGCTCTCAATAAGTCATTGGTTTCAGTGGAGAAGTGTTCCCCCTAATTTATCGAGGAAGCAATCAATCATTAGAAAATACATCCCACACATTAAAGTGAGTCATTGGACTCCTGCCCAACTCATCCCATTGGCCTGGAGGTCTGTGTGAAGGTAACCCAGGATAGCTCTTTTGCCATTGTTTTTCAGCCTGAGGTCTCAGCAAACTACGAATGGCTCTGCAGTGGAATTGAGGGAGTATATCATCCAAAGGCTGCTGACTGCAGAGATCTCTATTCCCACCTTACAGATCAGGAAAATAAGGACCATATAATTGATTAATCCCAAAGTGATAATTACAGAGCCAGGACTAGAACCCAACTTTTCTGAGACATGCCAGAGCTCTTTTAGTTATATCATGAGAGAGATGATAACTATAGAGAGATAGAGCATATGTCAAGGACTTACTGTGTTCCAAACATTTATTCTGTGCTAAGCCCTTTAAATACAAATATGAACAAAAAGAAAGGTATTTTAAGTAATTCCTAATAAAGTTTACATTCCAATTCTGGAAGATGACACAGAGGAGAAAATTGAAATTGGGAGAGCATATTGAGGAGAGGGGAATTGAGAAGTCATTTTGAAGTCATGATCTGAAATGGAGTGAGAATGACTGGCATGTAATGAGTGTTTCCTCAAAGAGATCTTCTAAGAATGAACTTGTCAATCAAAGGAGGGAGCAAACATCCATGCAATCAGTGAAATTTGTAACTTTTATTCTTGTTTCAAATTATCCAGAAAAAATAAGCATGTGGGGATTTGGTGAGGTAGGGACAAGATGAGGTTGGATCATGTAAGAAAAGGCAAATATAGTCAGGACAATAATCATTGCCAATGCAGTAAAAACTAATTGCAAGAGATGAATAAGAATGAGTGGGATCAAGAAAATGGAATAAGGAGCAATGTAAGAGCAGTGAATAGGTGAGCTCATGGCTTTTAATATTATAGAACAAAGGAAAAGTATAAGAAATAATAAGAAATTTGGATGGCACAGTATATAGAGTGCTTGGCCTGGCATCAGGAATTCCTGAGTTCATATCTGTCTCAGACACTTAAAAGCTAGAAATTTTAGGCAAGTCATGTAAGCTGTTTGCCTCAGTTTTCTCATTTGTAAAAGTGGGGATGCATTTTGAAGATTAAATTAGTTAATAACTGCAAAGTACTTAGCACAGTTGGGTACTTAATAAGCACTATATAAATTTTGTTATGAGAAAGGTGGAAAGAAGAACACAGAAATCAAGAAGGAGGAAGTTTGTTATGGTGTAGGGTGCACTGAATGTGGAGATATTCGATCTGGGATTTATTCTAGGCTATGTCACTTATGACCTCTGTGATGTAAGACAAATCATCTAATCTCTCCAGCTCTTAGACTTCTCATTTGTAAAACAGGGGCAGAAGAGATTAAATAACATCTAAAGTTCTATAAATTGTTTGATTTGCAAATGGTATTGGAATGGGATGGGATGCTGACAAGAACACTAAATTATCAAAGAATGGATCTTTGGGGAATGAAGCAATTCCAGAGCTTTCCACCAATTTTTTCTCTGTGAGTTAGTTACTGGTTTACAGTTTCTAGACTCTAGACATAGTTACTGGAATTAGGTACTGCACTTAAGGTACCTGATAAAGTGTGAGCCAAGGCCAGTCTTTACCTCCTCCTCAACCACCCCATTCCCACTCTCTCTATGAAGACCCTCTTAGTCTGTTCAAATATCTTTCTTTGGTTGCCAGATATTTTGCTCTATTTGTCTGTATCCTGTGTCATTCTTACAATCAAGATGTTCCAGAGTTCTCAAAAATGTCTGTTTATCCTCCTTGGCAATTTGTGACACTGAGAAAATCTCCAGTCATCATGATAGCTAGAAAGCATCCCTATGTCATGCTGACTCCTGATATTGCCAATCATAACACTTTAGAACTCACAGGTCACATTAGTGAGCCTCTCTCACTCAAAGAGGAGGCAAGTAAGATACAAAAGATTCTTTAACAATTATAATAATAGCTAACATTTATATAGCACTAAGGTTTGCAAAAAGCTTTGAGTATGTTTTCTCATTTGATGCTTCCAACAACCCTAAGATGCTATGATAATTTCTATTTTACAGATGAGGAAACTGAGTCCCAGAGAAGGTAAGTAACTTGTCAAGTATTATAAAATTATTAAAATGACCCAGGCAGGATTTGAATTTAAGTCTTCCTAGCTCTGGGTCCAGCATCCTTGGATTCTAAGATGTTACTGTATAGTAAGCCAAATATTGCTTTAACTGCTAGTTCTTTCATCTTTTTTCTTCCAAATATCCCCTTTCTATTCACCAAAACCAGGTCTCAGAACCTTTATTGACTCAGGTGTGAACTGTTAGTAGCTCAAAGCATTTATCTCTCCAAAATGAGAATGGAGGGATTAAGCTAAATAAATAGATCTTAAATGGTGGCATTTCAGATATCAGCCAGTTGCAGGTGTAGGAAATTAAAAGAGTTTGGACACGGAAGCCTTCCTATGGTTTTCTATTTTCCCATATCAATTTAACTTTTTGACTTCTGAGAGAATCTTTACTCATGTTGATTTAACTATCCACCCACCAACCCCTTTTGGAATTCCTTTTTCTATTCTTTCCCAAATTTATGTCTTTCAATTCCTCCCATGACACTCTCTTCAAGAAGCCATCTTTAACTAATTTGATTTTCATATAAATCACTTCTCTTTTTGAACTTCTCTCCATGCTTAGGCATATACCATCTACTCAAATTATGTCCCTGATAATTGCTTTTCTAAGTATGTCTTTTCTTACTCCCCAAATCAGTTTGTGAGCTCAAGGGATCAAATGTGAAAATACTCTGAAGTCCACAGGGATTGCTTGACTGAGTGTTTTCTCCCTAGGAAGCAAATTAATTTTTTGTGACTCTCTTGTCAGAAGGAGCAATTGATTTTGTTGCATGTAGCATTGGCTTAAGATGTTCACTGAATAGAAAGCAACTTCAAAACCTCCTTTCAGAGGGTTGATGCCTTTAGTGAGAAGTTTGGAGTACTCTGAATTGAGGGTTTTATTGGTTCTTTCTTTTGAATAACTCTTCCTCCTCCCATTCATCCACCTCCACACCCCAAACACCTTTTATGGTTTGGATATTATCAGTTATGTTAATCCCTAAACTCTTGGCTCTAAGTGCCAATGATATCTTAAACAACAACAACAACAACAACAAGGACAACGACAACTACGACTATCCTCCTTGTTCCCTGCCTCTTAAATGTTTCATTCTTGTTTTTGGAAATACTCCGTTTTAAAGAGTTTTTTGTTAAATTTCCAAAATTTCCTCTAGTTTGTGAAATAATTCACCAACAAGGAGAATATATATTTTACTCCTGAATGATATCATAATTTATACTCTTGGACACTTACCACACTAGAATCTGTGGTATTTTGATCTGCTCTCATGTCTTATTTCTATTTCTAAATTGGAAGCTCCTTAAAGACCATGATCTTCATTATTGATCACAAAATAGAAAACTTTGATTATATCAAATTGAAAAGTTTTTGTACAAACAAAACTAATGCAGATAAGATTATAATGGAAACAATAAACTGGGAAAACATTTTTACAGTCAAAGGTTCTGATAAAGGTCTCATTTCCAAAATATATAAAGAATTGACTCTAATTTATAAGAAATCAAGCCATTCTCTAATTGGTAAATGGTCAAAAGATATGAACAGACAATTCTCAGATGAAGAAATTGAAACTATTTCTAGCCATATGAAAAGATGCTCTAAGTCATTATTAATCAGAGAAATATAAACTAAGACAACTCTGAGATACCACTACACACCTGTCAGATTGGCTAGAATGACAGGAAAAGATAATTCACAATGTTGGAGGAGATGTGGGAAAACAAGGACACTGATACATTGTTGGTGGAATTGTGAATACATCCAGCCATTCTGGAGAGCAATTTGGAACTATGCTAAAAAAGTTATCAAACTGTTCATACCCTTTGATCCAGCAGTGTTACTACTGGGCTTATATCCCAAAGAGATTTTGAAGAAGGGAAAGGGACTTGTATGTGCAAGAATGTTTGTGTCTGCCCTCTTTGTAGTGGCCAGAAACTAGAAAGTGAATGAATGCCCATCTTCTCTTGCATCATTGTGCTGTTGAGAAGGGCTGAATCACACTGCTCCTTATACTGTCAACAATGTTTTCTGATCCTGCTCATTTCACTTTGCATCAGTTCCTAAAAGTCTTTCCATGTTTTTAAAAATCTGCTTGTTCATTTTTTATAGAACTGTCATATTCCATATCATTCATATGACATGGCTTATTTAACCATGCCACAATTGATGGGTATCTCCTCAATTTCCAATATTTTGCTACCTTGAAAAGAGCAGCTATAAATACTTTCTTCTTTTTATGATCTCTTTGAGAGTCTGATGTAGTAGTAGTATTGCTGGATCAAAAGGTTTGCAGTTTGGTTGCGCTTTGGACACAGTTGCAAATTTTTCCCAATTTATGTCTGTCCAGAATAGATGGATCAGTTCACAATTCTACCAACAGTTCATTAGGAAAAAAACAAGTTTTCTACATCTTCTCTAACCTTTATCATTTTCCTTTTTTGTCATATTAATCAATCTGATAGGTATGAGATGAGGTGGTATCTCATAATTGTTTTAATTTGCATTTTTCTAACCAAAAGTGATTTAGAACACTTCTACATAAGCCTATTGATAGCTTTGATGTCTTCATCTGTAAAATTCCTGTTTATATCCTTTGACCTAATTGGTGGAGGGAGTTCCCTCACCTAGGATTTCTTTACAAGAATGAAACCTAGGTAAAGTTCCCTTTCCCTGAGCTATTGAATCAGAGGGACATTAGAGTATAATATCATAGTCTGAACTAGGAGGGACCTTAAGAGATCATCTAGTCTATAGCCATTAATTTTATAGAAAATGAAACTGAGGACCAGAAAGCATAAGGGCCTTGATCACAGTCATTCATCAAATGTCAAAGCTCTAGTTCAAGCTCTTGTTCTTCTCATTCAAATCTTTCATTCTTTCTGCTGAACTACAGTGCTTAAACATTATTGTTTCCAGGCTTTATATTTGAGAAAACTGAAATATTTAGTAACTTAGGTTCACACAGATAAAGAATCCTTAGGTTAGTTAAACTGTACTTAAATATCCCTATTGTTAGGTTGTGATTTTATTCTATTTTTTTTATTTTCTTGAGCATTTTCTAGTTACTTTTAAAAATATAATTTATATCATACTTGCAAGTATTATAGGCTAGATGTGGATGCAACTTTGACTAGTTAAATGTACTCATTTCTCAGGTCAGAGAAGGAAGGTTACTTCTTTGAAATCATACATTAAATATAATGTAAGCAAGAAACTAGAGTTCCTGCAGTGCTTCCCACCCAAGTGCATTTCATTGCCATCTGAGGGTCAATAATAGTTGTAGAAAAAAGAAAACTAGGTTTATGTGAAAAAAAATTAGCTGATATCAAATAGTTTATAATCGAGTTAAAAAGATAAAACATGAGCACATTTTTTTCTTTTTTGGGTTTCCAAAGTTACTTTTTAAATTTTATTTTTCAAGTAACAATTTTCCCACATTTTTTCCCAAATTATCCTTCCTTTCAACAAATTATTAAAAAAAGAAAAACAAATTCCTCCACACACATTTATATGGTTGAAAAGCATTTCCATATTAGTTATGTCCAAAAATATATGACTTCATTTAATTCATCACCACTCTGTCAAGAGGTCAGTCAGTCAGTCAATAAATATTTATTAAGCATTTGATATGTGCTAGACACTATGCTAAGGACTGGGGGTACCAAGAAAAATAAAAGCTCCTGCTCTTGAGGGAATCATAATATGAAGGGAGAGACACTATGCAAATACCTATGTACAAAGAGATTATATATACAGGATAAATTGGAAATAATCAACAGAGGGAAGGTATTGTAATTAATAGGGATCAAGCAAGGTTTCCTATAGAAAATGTTAACTGGGATATTAAAGAAGCCAAGAGGCAGAGATGAAAAGCGAGAACATACAGGCATGGGGGTAATTTTTTGAAATTACCTGGAGTCTAGAGATGGAGTGTCTTGCTTGAGGTATAGCAAGGAGGCTATTGTCACTTTATCACAGAGTATATGTGCATTTATGTGGTGAGGGGAGAAATATTTTTCATCTTTTTTTTTGTACTTATGTTTTATCATGCTATTGATCAGTCTAAAGTTTCTTAAAGTTGATTTTCTTTATTATGTTGTTATTATATAAAGTACTCCTATAGAAAAAGGACTTGAGAACAATTGCAAATCAATTAATACAGTAGAGCTGGAAAAGCCCCGGACAGCAGTTAAGAGATCTGGATCCTAGTTTTTTCTCCACAACTAACTTGTTATGTGATGTAAGGCATTTCTGTTTTCTGAGTATCAGTTCCCATTTTTGTAAAAAAAAGGATTTGGGTTAGTTACTCTCTCTAATTCTTCCAGTACTATTAGTATAATGCCATATTTTCTAATTCTAACCTGGTGTCCAGGGAAATAAAATAAATTGATCAAGATCACAAAAGGAGTAAATAGCTGAGCAGAACTCAAATCTAGTTCTTATGACATGAAATCCAAACTCCTTTTTTCATTAGATCATACCACAACCCCATTCAATCCAATCATTATTTATTAAACCATCACTTGTATCTAAGATCTTATTTTAGGACTATTGGTTTTCTCTTCTAGGCCTTGGGATATGGAGAAGAATTATTATATTTCTACTTTTCAAGATGGAGATAGGAAAGATGGCCTCTAGCTGAGGATGAGGTTGAATTACTGAAGTCATTGAGTAGATTATTTGATTGTAGCTATAATATCCAATTCTTCCAAACTGCCTGTTTGTCTTTGGAGCTCTGAGCTTCCTTTGCTTAATCATTTTACCCTCTTTTTCCCTTTTTTTCCACTCCAAGGCACCTATTACCATCCTATCTGTCTTTCCTATCTCTCCATGCCAATATATTTCAACCCTTAAGTAAAAAACCTATGACAAATGATTATTTAAAATGAGGATATTCTCAGAATAATTTACATTTAACAAGAATCAAAGAATTTTGCTAAACTGACAAAGTTCTAATGGTAGATTTCTAAGTAAATGGAGTGATTGGGGGTGAAACAGCAGGACACTGGGATCTTTATGCACTACAACTAATGTTCTCTTTGGGATTGATTGAGGAGATTCAGTAGAAATGGAAGGTCTGTTCTATACTGAAATAAATAATTACCCCATTAAATTCCAACAATCCGGAAATAGCAAACATTAGGCTCTGGATACTATAAAAATATCAATAAAGAGGTAGGAGTTAAAAAAAAAAAGGATTGTGCTTCTTAGTGAAACTGATTTGAGTTTTACAGATGAGAGAATCACTCTGGATGTTGGTTGGATAAATGTTCTTCTGACATACCTATTTTGGGAATTATGATGGAAGTTTCATGAAAGAATATAGACAAGTTGGAAAACAGGGGAGAAAAACTGAAAAAGGAGAGATTATATGAAAATGGAAGGTGCATCTAGATCCAAGCCAATGCTAGAACTTCCTAGAAGCAATGAGGCCTGGAGTTTTCTCTTCTTCCTCCATATTACCATCTTTTTTTTCCTGAAATAAAGCAATATGTTTCTCAGCAGTGCTCCAACATTTCCATGCAGACATTAGGCATTATTGTTCACTCTATTGAGAAGTCTCTATCATGCCCTTCATATTCCATAGCCTGCAATGTTAACCAATAAGTCAGCAAAGATTAGAGATATGAGAGAGCAAATGCATTAGTTTTGTTTGTACAAAAGCTTTTTAATTTGATATAATCAAAATTTTCTATTTTGTGATCAATAATGATCTCTAGTTCTCCTTTGGTCATAAATTCCTTCCTCCTCCATAAATTTGTGAGGTAAATTCCTCTAATTTATTTATGATCTTATTCTTTATGCCTAAATCATGGACCCATTTTGATCTTATCTTGGTATGTGGTGTTAAATGTGGGTCCATGCCTAATTTCTGCCATACTAATTTCCAGTTTTCCCAGCAGTTTTTGTCAAATAATGAATTCTTATCCCAAAAGTTGGGATCTTTGGGTTTGTCAAACACTAGATTGCTATAGTTATTCACTATTTTGTCCTGTGAACCTAACCTATTCCACTGATCAACTAGTCTATTTCTTAGACAATATCAAATGGTTTTGGTGACTGCTGCTTTATAATATAGTTTTAGATCAGGTACAACTAGGCCACCTTCGTTTGACTTTTGTTTGTTTGTTTCATTAATTCCCTTGAAATTCTCAACCTTTTGTTCTTCTGTATGAATTTTGCTATTATTTTTTCTAGGTCATTAAAATAGTTTCTTGGGAGTCTGATTGGTATAGCACTAAATAAACAAATTGGTTTAGGGAGTAGTGTCATCTTTATTATATTCTCTGACTATCCAAGAGCATTTAATGTCTTTCCAGTTATTTAAATCTGGCTTTATTTTTGTGGCAAGAGTTTTGTAATTTTACTCATATAATTCCTGACTTTCTTTTGGTAGATAGATTCCCAAATATTTTATACTCTCGACAGTTATTTTGAATGGAATTTCTCTTTGTATCTCTTGCTCTTGGTTTGTGTTGGTGATGTATAAAAATGCTGAGGATTTATGTGGATTTATTTTGTATCCAGCAACTTTGCTAAAGTTGTGAATTATTTCTAATAACTTTTTATTAGAATCTTCAGGGTTCTCTAAGTATACCATTATATCATCTGCAGAGAGTGATAGTTTGGTTTCCTCATTACCTACTCTAATTCCTTTAATCTCTTTCTCCACTCTTATTGCTGAGGCTAGCATTTCTAATACAATATTGAATAGTAATGGTGATAGTGGGCAACCTTGTTTCACTCCTGATCTAACTGGGAAAGGTTCCAGTTTATCCCCATTACATATGATGCTTACTGATGCTTTTAAATATATACTCCTGACTATTTTAAGGAATAGTCCATTTATTCCTATACTCTCAAGTGTTGTTAGTAGGAATGGATGTTGGATTTTGTCAAATGCTTTTTCTGCATCTCTTGAGATGATCATATGTTTTTTGTTTATTTGGTTATTGATATAGTCAATTATGCTAATAGTTTTCCTAATATTGAACCAGCCCTGCATTCCTGGTATAAATCCCACTTGGTCATAGTGTATTATACTGGGGATGATTTCTATTTAGGATGGTTGAGTTGGTTTAGCAGAAATGAGAAGTCTTGAGTTCTACACTTTGATAAATAATTGCCACATTAAATTACAAGAATCTGGAATTGGCCAACATTGAGCTCTAGATACTACACAAGTATTAGCAATAAAGTAGGGGTTAAATATTTGAGTTCCTTAAAAGTAAAATTAATAGAACTTTGAATCGTGTTCTAAATTCTAATTTAGGACTTGCCATAAACTATGTGAACTTTATTTCTCTGCCACTAAGTAATGCTATTAGCTCAGTAGCACTCCACCTCTCTCCAAGACTCAAGTTTCTTATTGTATAAAATTTGAGGGGATCATTAAGCCCTTATAATTAAACATTCTGTGATCTATCATATGTTTTTTGGAGGAGGGGATATGACACACTGCCCAATACTCTCCCACCAACAGACAATTACCTACTTTCGCTGCCCTTAGGGCCAGGAGGTCAATCTGATCAGTAATCTACTGATTGGCATCTGTCTCTCCTTTTCCTTCCAGGGCACTCTGGCTAAATATCTGGCTGGGAGTGATGGACAGTCCAACATAGAGCTGAATCATGGGAAAATAATTGGGGTTGAGGGTGGAAAATAGCCCTGAGTTAAGGAGTAAAATTAAAAACAAAAACAAAAACAAGGGAGTGGGAAGAGTGTTTTCCATTGAATAAAGACTATTGTTTAGAATTCTGTGTTTTCTTTCTTCAGCCTTCTAGAGCACCGAATTAGAAGATCAGCCACATGCACATGTCAGTATATTTTAGGCAATAATGATTCCACTTTCTTCCTATTCATATCTGTTTTCTTTTATTACAGGTACTAAGGTTTTGTGAACTGGTTTCCTATGATGTCTCTTCTATCCTTGATAAGGATGTATACTCTACCATTCATAATCCAACTCTAGTAAATATCTTGGGGAAACCCGGAAAGGGAAGTAAGTTGCTTCTGAGTCGTATTAATTTTATCTTTATCATGTGGAGTAGGGGTTATTTCAATGCATATGGCACCATTTGTGAAACACTTACTAGATCAAGCCTTTTAAACATACAGACATTTATATCAGATACACGTATCTATATATATGTACATATATATATATATATATATATATATATATATATATATATACAGATTAATTGCTTCCTATTCAATTGGAATTTCTGCATTTAAGACCACAATTCTTCCAAAGTTTACATTTTTAGTTCTTTCTTCAGCCTCTAAGGTGAAATAATTAGTGATACACACACATATGTTGAACTCTAAATCAGAGCTTCTGAAACTTTTTCCACCTGCTATGCCTTTTTTTTTTTTTTTTTTTGGTGGAGCAATTGGGGTCAAATGACTTGCCCAGGGTAACACTGCCAGGAAGTGTTAAGTGTCTGAGGCTAGATTTGAACTCAAGTCTTTCTGACTTCAAGGCTGGTGTTCTATCCACTGTGGTACCTAATTGCTCCTAGGCCTTTTCATTTGATAAATGTTTATGTGACACCAAGTATACAGGTATATTTTAAAAAGTATAGAAATCAAACATTTACTGATAAATCATAAATTTGTGACCTCCATATGGGGTCATGACCCACAGTTTAAGAAGCTGGGCCCTAAATGAAGGGAACATATAAAGATACTACCTCACTTCAAGTCAGTCAACTGACCACATCTATGATAGAAAGATCCCGTAGGGAGTTCACTATGCCATTGAAATCACAGAATCAGTTTTTATCCTTATGTTATTAATAATAACCATGACATTGGTATACTGTTTTAAGTTGTGCAAAGTGCTCTATGCACATTATAATATTTGACACAAACATTATAATTCAATTTCCTAAGACAGGAAGTGTCTTATTTAAATTCACCCTTCCCAATAAATGACAAAGCTGTGACTCATACCCAGATCTCATGGCTCCAAGTGCCATATTCTTTCTTCTACACCCCTCATATACCATCTGTTTGTCTATGACATAGGTAGTGTGACTGTTATTATCCCTGTTTTACAGATGAAGGACTGAGAATTCAGAAAGCTTATTAGATTTCTTTGGGAGCACAGAGCTAGTTGGTAATAGTACCAGAATAAGAACTCAAGGCTTCTGACTTTGAGTTTAGGGCTTTTCTTACTCATGATTGTCATACACCACAAAACAAAATAACATTACATGATCACATTATGGCTTTGAAAATCTGGGATTTCATCAGTATATGTGTGTGTGTGTGTGTGTGTGTATGTGTGTGCCATCTACTTATATAGTCCCTAACCTTTCTATCTTTCAGTAGAATATTTAATAAGTCCATAGGCTCATAAATGGAAAAAAAAAAACTATAGACATTTTACCTGGGGAAGAGAAAATTTAGGAGGAAGCAGAGTAGTTGTCTCTATTATTTGAAGGGATGTGATGCATAAAAGGGATTTGACCCATTATATATCACCCCTGTGGGCAGAAGTGGGGAAAACTAGAAACTTCAAAGGGGTAAAGGACAGATTTGATGTCAGGCACTAATGTCCACCTATTAGAGCTATCCAAAGGGATTGGAACTATCCAGGAAGACCTTGAAGATCTTCCAGCAAAAGTTAAATGACTACATGCCAGAATTGTGGTGGAGGGGATTCTCCATTAGACTAGGAGCCACATGGGGATAAGGATTGTTTGTTTGTATGTTTGTTTGCCTTTCTTTGCATCACTGGCACTGAGTGTCTGACAAGTAGTTAGTGCTTATTAATTCTTTTTTACTTCCTCATTTTACTTAACTCCCTCTGAGATTCCATAATGTAGAGTGCTTTGACCAAATTCACATAAGGAAAAAGGAACAGAAGCAAAATTAATATATTAAATCTGTCCCTGCCTTCCCTCCAGTGCATTTCTATGTTGCCATAATTATCATTGTTCTCTTCATCTTCATTATTAAAAATCACTTGGTTATCAGTTCTGTGTTGATAAGCCTGCCTGTTTAGGTAGACTTTCCCTCATGTCATATATAATCCTGTATTGTCTTATTATAAAACAGTAAGTGTCCAATAAGTATCCTTTGCATTGATTTTATTTAAATTGAATTGATCTGCATTTAATTTAAATAAAATAAATGAAAATAAATGTAACAAATTGAATTGGGAGTGGGGGAGAAGAGACCAGAGATACTCAAAAGAACAGAAAATAAAATCCTGACTTCTAAGACATTATAGTCTAATAAATTAAAAAAAAAAATCTGATAATAAATAAATGTGCTTTTGGAAGTAATAGCTGAATCAATGGGAAAATTAGTAAGCAAACATTGACAAAAATCAAGGATTTAGACTCTATTGTGTTTCTAGGCATTTTTCAACTGTAACAACCCAAGGCTCTCTCTTCCTCTTGATAGTAGAGCAGTCTTGCAAATGATTGGGGAAACCACATTTCTGTGACTCCAAAGAAGTTGGTCTGCCACTGATACTTGAATTTAATAAGTTCCTGCCTGTTCAGTGACCTCTATCCTCCCACAAAACTGAACCATTTTGAAAAGGCTCTGGTCCTATCATTAATAATAATAACATCTCACAGAGCATTCTGGACTTCTGCCTCATTTTTCCATTTTAAATTGATTGCCTTTTTTTTTTTTCTTCAGATTTCTCTCTGTGAGTTTTTGTTAGCCTTTATGAATTTCTTAAAGACAAAACAAAAAAAGACTAGCTTTTTGATTACAGTTGGGGGCCCAGATCTGTAAATTTGTTAGAGTGTTTGTTGTACTCTGCTTTCTTTTTAAAATATCCTCCAACTCCCCAATTAACAAATAATTTTCTTAATTTTCTGACTTCATCATCTCCTTTCCCCTTTCCCAAGCTTTTTCTTTATTTTCTTTTATGGCTTAATGACTTTGTTTTGCTAGATCCATGATACTCCTATCACATAATAATAATAGCTAACTAACATTTACTTACTTCTTTAAGGTTTGCCCATTGTTTTATGTATATGGTCTAATTTGAACCTCACAGTTCAGTGAGGTAAATGTGAGAATTATCCCAGTTTTAGAGATAAAGAAATGTAGCCAAGAGAGGTTGGATTAGATAGTTTCTGAGGTCCTTTCCAATTCTGTATCTATGTTTCGATAAAATCATGTAATTTGTTTAGGATCACACAAGTACTAAATCTCTGGAGTAGAATTTATACTCGGCTTCTTCTGACTCCCAAAACAATATTCTCCTCACAAGACCAGAATAATTGGTCCCCAGTCTTCCTTTTCCTCATATCCTGCCTTTATTGCTTTTAATTTGTGTCCACCTTAGCCAGCATCACCTCTTCCCCCAACTATGGTAGACGTTCTTTCCTAGGCAAAAGTTCATTCTATATTTAATGAAATTAGAGAGATGCATGCCTTTGAAACTTAGACTTCCTTATCCCTGATAAACCTCCCCTTGACCTTTCCAAGAAGATTTAAAATCCATTTACCATATTTATATACATTTATATATTTTATATATCGCATGTTAATTTATTATAATTATTAATTAACTGTAATTATAACTATTAATTCAAATGTCTTCTTTTTCTTCTTCTTTCTTCTTCTTCTCCTCCTCTCTCTCTTTCTCTAACTCTGTATCTTTTTCTCTCTGTGTCTGTCTCTCTCTTTATCAATGTCTGTCTGCCTCTCTCTGTCTCTGTGTCTCTTTCTCTCTTTGTCTCTCTCTGTTCCTGATAGCATTTATTTATACATTTTTTAATGACACAGGGAAGAAAAATTATAAAATATAGAGGACAATGGGCCTCAGTTAGCTAGTTGGCACAGATGATAGTTGAAGACCTGAGCTCCTTATTATATAGGTTATATGTTCCTAGGCAAGTCACTTAACTTCTTTTAGCCTTGCTTTCTTCTTCTGTAAAAATAAACAAAACAAAACAAACAAACAAAAAAAAACTGGGACAATACAAGTATCTACCTTACATAAAGATCAAATGAGATAGTGTGTGAAAAGACCTTTGCAAACTTATATAAATACTACTCATGGGGTCCAGGAATACTCAAAGAAGTCTCTATGAAATCATTGGTGAGTGACAGCACTGGTGAAATAGAATGCTAGACTTGAAATCAGTGACACTTTGACTCAAGAAGATGTCTATGCTTTTGAACAGTTCTGAACAATTGATTGTTCTTTGAGCAATTCATTTAACTTCCTGAGCCTCAAATTTATCATCTATAAATGAGAGTAACTAGCATTTTCCTCACAAAGTTGTGAAAACCAAATGAGACAAGGAATATCTTAGTACCTTTCCCAATATTCGGCTGGGAACCTTCTCCTAATGTTACTGAATGGTCATCAAGATTCTGATGGCTCTAGAGAAGAGAATAACTATGATATATTACTTTTCAATCAATAAATTAACTAGAGGTTTATTAAATGCTTATTATGTACCAAGCAATTTTCTAGTTCCAGGGATATAAAACAGAAGTAAAAACAATGTTGACTCTCAAAAAGCTTACCTTCTAACATACATGCACACATATACATATATACATTTGAAAATAATCCCCTTAATGATACTATAAAGAATTTGTATGTGTGTGTATGTATGTGTATATATATAGAGATAGATAGATAGATAGATAGATAGATATATCTATCTATATAAAGCTCAACTACATATATCTATAGAACTTTATCTCATCTTCTTTTTGTCTATCTGTCTATCTATCTATCCATCTATCTTTCTATGTGTTGAGAGATGTTCTTCTCCTATAAGGTTACTTATTATCTAATTTGTATGACTCATACCACTCTGTCTATTTATCTATCTTTCTATCTATTCATCTACACAGTTATATGTACATATCATCTCCTCCACTAATGTAAACTCTGTGAGGGCAGAGATAATTTTTGCTTTTAACCTGGGAATGTAGTAAATGAAGTAGAGGTGAAGAGACAATTTATTTTAGCCATGGGGATGGATGGCATAATGGCCAAGAAATAGCTAGGTCATCTAGTGGATAAAGTGTGAGGCTCAAGACGACCTTAGTTTAAATCCTTCCTCAGATTTATATGATCTCCATGATCCCTTGAATAGTCTGTAAATACCCCTCACCTAAGTATCCTTATTTACATAATGAGGCGTTTGGACTTCGTCTCTAAGGTCCTTTTATCTCTAAATTTGTGATGCTATGGATTGGAACAACATATATGAGGAATAGAGAGTAAGTTGACAAAAATGGAGAAAACAGGAGGATAATATGAGATGTCTGGAAAAGTAGTTAGAAGCCCAACCGTAAAGGACTAATGTGATCATATATGAGTCCTCTCACAAATACTCCCAAGAGGATCCACCCAGTAAGGGTAGGCTTTGGCCACCACTTCAGCCCCAGATTATCTACAGATGATCAACTCACTTTTATTAACTGATCATTTATTTTCTTTATCATATCTTTTATTTTGCTTCTCTCAAATGGGTTAGTATTGGGCTGCAGAAAGGTCAATGAAGTGATGCACACAAGTTCAGGTAGGTATTTTTAATGAAAATCTTATGTTTATGTTATGCTTTTATTCCTGAAACACTTTAAATACAGAGTTTATTGTGAGGTATGAAATGCAAATGCTATTGCCATTTTTACATTTGTGAAAACACAAAGGCTATTGAGTTGAGTTAACAGATAGAAAAGAACACAAAACACTCAACTTGGAATTAGGAAGACCTGACACCTAATCTAGCCTCAAACATTTATCAGGACTATGATCCATGAAAAGCCATTTAACCTCCATTTTTATTTCTTCATCTGTATAATGGGAATAATGATAGCATTTACTTCCCAGGACTGTCATGAAATCAAAATATTAAAAAAAATGCTTTTCAACCTTAAAGTGATATAAAATGCTAGCAATTATTATTACTGCTGTATCACAGGCTACCTTGACTCAGAGATAGAGCCCATATTCCCTGACAGCTATTTTAAAGGAATTGACCATATTACCTTTAGTAATACACTTCCCCCCACCCCAGACATATCCTTTTTCTTTCTGAGAAAAGCAGCCATTTCATAAGGCTGACTACTATGAATGGTGAGATCAGGATTATCCAACAATTTTCATGAATACAATAATGAATACAATCAGGAGATCCAACAATTTTCATGAATACAATAAAACAATGAGAAATGCTGTCTCCTGTATCTTAGATTCATATCTTCCTTGAGAATTCACAAGTGACTCACCCCAGCTGTGCGATGCCTTGTTTTATCACCATCTGTTTAGACATGGAAGAAGTGGGTGACATGTCAGTATTTGGGCAACAGCAAAACAGGACTTGCTAGGCCAATAGAGTTTCAACATTATCTAGTTCAGGAGAGTTCAGGACTGGGAGTACAGTTTATCAGTTTGGTTTCATAAAACAAGAAGGAAGTAAGCCACGTCTTTTGAAACCAACAAATCTATAAGAAAAACAGAAATACTGTTAGATAAGGTAGGCAAGGATCTCAATCTTTGAAGTCTATCATGGTAGGAAGAAATGCCCAGGTTTCAAAGATCTAAAGAAGAAAAATTTTTGGTCTGAGAGGCATGAGAATTAGAGGAAATTGGGGTAGATATTTTTATTACCTAGAAAAACTCCAAAGATTGGTTTGGGTGCTTTGGTGACATTATTCATAGGTGTAGCTAAATAGTGATAGCCTAAGCGCTTACAGGTGGGTGTTTAGACAAAGTCCTTCAGAAATCTTTAGGAAGAATTTTTTGTTTCTTTTTTATTATTATAACTTTTTATTAACAGAACATATGCATGGATAATTTTTTACAACATTATCCCTTGCACTCATTTCTATTCCAATTTTTCCCTTCCTTCCCTCCACCCCCTACCTGAGATGGAAGGCAGTTTTATGCATGTTAAATATGTTATAGTATATCCTAGATACAATATATGTGTTCAAAACTGTACAGTTCTCTTGTTGCACAAGAAGAATTGGATTCAGAAGATAAAAATAACCTGGGAGGAAAAACAAAAATGCAAACAGTTCACACTCATTTCCCATTGTTCCTTCTCTGGGTGTAGCTGATTCTGTCCATCATTGTTAAATTGGAAATGAATTAGATCTTCTCTTTGTTAAAGGTATCCACTTCCAATAGAATACATTCTTGTAAAATTCTGTTGTCTCCAGAAACTGCCGATCACTCTCTGGGAGGAGATCTGCTGTCTCAACTCAATCATTTGGCCAGATTCTTCTTCCTGTAGAGAACCCCCAATTCTGACCCAGAGTAGAGACTCCACACACTCCTTGCTCAATGGTGTCTTCTTTCATCCTCCCAGAGAAAGGGTGTGTGAGAACACAAGGGCTTGTGGGAGAATTACTTCTGCCTTGCTCCTCTTAAACATGCAAGCTCCTCCCCAGAAGTTCAAAGGGCTAAAACTCCCCTTAAAGGGCGGAACCAAAAGGTTGTTAAGTACTGACTTAGCACTTAGTAAGATCCTAACATTTCCCCTTTTCTTTTGATTTAGAACATAGGGTGGTCATGACCTTGAAACATAAATCCATCAGTATGGGAGGTATTACACATAATTGCATAGATTACATAAACACATAGTAATATAGTAACATAGTGACATAATACATGCTAGAAGTATGTAACAAATAACATGATCAAATAATCATAAATTGAGAATTTATACATGTCCATAAGTCCATTGTCGATTAGTCTCATCTTGTGTTAGGAAATCCAATGATTCCTGCTGGTTTTAAAGTTCTTTAACAATCTTCTTATTAGCCATGCTCTTTCAGTGTCAGATGTTTCTTAGGTTTTATCCTTTGTTTTGAGGTCTTTCTCTTTTTCTGTCTCTCTCCAGGTGCTTGTTGCCACTATCTGTTTCCTTCTTCATATGTTTCCTTCTGTCTGTTAAAATACAAGCAAACCCTCTCTCCCAGGCAGTTAACCTACCTGATTTCCTTCTATTTACCACTTTCTAAATGTCTTCTCATCATCTGGCAATTACATTGGAGTTGTTTGCACTGGACACAGCCCTGTTGGCTTAAAAGGCCTGTATTCTCCCCAAGTGTAATCCATTTTTGCAATCTGATTGCCTTTTGGCTGACTGATCAGATAATCCCTTTCTTCCATGTGATTGCTTTTCTGCTGGTTGATCAAATCAGAGTCCTGACCTTCTAAAGGCTCTTTGAGTGTAATATCAGCTGCCATCATGCCCCAAGTCTTTTTTGCCTGGGGCCCTGGACCTGGGCCCTTCATCCCATTTCCCTGAATTAGTCTACACTCTGATGCCCAATGGAGTCCTCTGTTGCATTTTGGACATGGGGTATTGGGCCTTGTTCTCCCACCCTGTCTTCTCACTCTATCTCCATATGTACACTGAGCCCTTAGATGTCCAATTTTTCCACATTGGAAACATCGACAAATTTTTCTAGAAGTCCTTTGCCAAGAGAGACCCTGTCTTTCCGTGTTCATCATAGTCTGGGTGTAAAAAGCATTTGTTCCTACTGTAGCACAGTGTCTTATGATCTCCTCTAAAGAAGCATCTTTGTATAGTCCCCGTATAATTCTTTTGCAAATCTCATTGGCATTTTCCTTAGCCAGATGTCTGGTTATTATTTCTGTAGCTACAGTTTCTCCAATAGTTCTTTTGACAGCAGTTTGCAAATGTCCCACAAAATCCTCAAAAGGTTCATTGGGACCTTGCTGTATTGTAGTGAAAGCCTCCCCCCAATCCTTCTGTCCAGGGAGGGAACCCCAAGCTTTTATTGCAGCCTTACCAATTTGCTCATACACTGTCATGGGATAATTAATCTGTTCTGAATTCTCTCCATACCGACCTTCACCAGCTAAGTGCTCAAAAGTGAATTGTGTGATAACTCCTATTTCCAAATTGCATCTGACTTGGATTTTATTGGATTCATGAAACTCCACAAGCCAAAACAGATTTTGTCTAGTTCCTAAACATGTCCTTGCTATGGATTTCCAATCATTCAGGGTTAGGACTTCATAAGACAAACCATCTAGTAACATTTTAACATAAGCTGATGTAGTCCCATAAAGGGTACAACCTTTTTTCAAATCTTTAGTTTAAAGGTGTATATCTTCTCCTTTTTTGACCTACAGAGTCAATCTGTTCAATCACAGGATATGCATGTATAAAATCACTTCTATCCTGTCCTTCTCTCTTAGCTTTAACCAATGCTTTTTCTAATCCTGTCATAGGCTGCTTACCAGGAGGTTCTGTTAGTATTTCTGCATCTTCCCCTCCTCCTTCTTGCTCCACCCCTGATGGGTTAATTGATGGAAGAGATGGGAAATGCTCCTGTTGCTCAGAATTGTACTTAACTTCATTGTTATCTGATTCATCCTTTTCACCTAGTTTAAGTTGACACCTCCCCATTTTGCTCCTTCTTTTCCTTAAGAATAACAACTTTTAAAGCCATTTGGATTAAATTGTAGGTATGAAGTGTGTCTTTGGAAATTGAGTTTGGTTTGGAATTATAGTGTTCACCTGATTGCTCTCCTGTTAATTTCCATTCATCTGGGTCCAATTCTTTTTTCAGAGCAAAACAAGGACATATAACCTGCACAGTTTTTAAAAGTTCAGTAATCTCCTCCAAAATTATAATCAATGCTTGGCTTTTCATAACATTGATAATGCTCTCTAAACATTTTCCTTGAACAGAAGTCATTTTGCCTCATTTCACTGAAATTCTACTTTAGCTCTTTAAGAAAGTTAAACAAAGTTTAACAAAAGTTTAACAAAGTTTCCTTGTTACGCTTCTGGGTCAGAGAGACTTTTCACTGAGATCTGGATCAGAGGCTTTTCCACTGGAATGAGGATCTTGTTGGTCCCTTTTCAGGCCCCAAAATGTCAAGGTCCGGGCTAGCTCCTCTGAAGAGCTCAGAATAAGTCCTTGTCAGGATAAGCAAAAGTCCTTGCCCCACGTTGTGGGCGCCAATTGCAATTTGGTTGGAGGAGGCAACATTGAGCAAGGGAGGGGAGTCTCTACTCTAGGTCAGAGTTGGAGGCTATCTACAGGAAGAAGAATCTGGCCAAGAGATTGTGTTGAGACAGCAGATCTCCTCCCAGAGAGTGATTGGCAGTTTCTGGAGACAACAGAACATTACAATTGGCAGTATTGCAGTATTGTTGTTGAAGTGTATAATGATCTCCTGGTTCTGCTCATTTCACTCAGCATCAGTTCACATAAGTCTCTCCAAGCCTCTCTGTATTCATCCTGCTGGTCATTTCTTACAGAACAATAATATTCCATAACATTCATATACCACAATTTACCCAACCATTCTCCAATTGATGGACATCCATTCATCTTCCAATTTCTAGTCACTATAAAAAAGGGCTGCCACAAACATTTTGGCACATATAGGAAGGAAGATTTTTTTAAAAAGAGAACCTAAAAAGGAATTAATGTGGGATTATGGGAAAGAAAAGCTTAGTAAAAATAAATATACCAAAATACATCATAGAAAATTTCTTTAGAGTACCATTAAAGAAATGATTTGTGAATATTTACAAATGAAATTGGTGATCAATCAAATATATTTATTAGACAACTATTATGTATCAGGCATCATACTAAGCAATAACTCAAAACCAATATGGCATTGTCAAGGGCAGGACATGGCAAACTAATCTCATTTCCTTTTTTTTTTTTTTTTTTTTGGTAGAGTATTTTTAACCTTGTAAATCCTGGGAATGATATATGGTTTACCTAAATTTCTGCAAAGCATTTGATGAAGTTCTTCATTCTAGCTTTGCAGGCATGGTGGATAGATACAGACTAAAGAATAACAATACAATTGAGTGCATTCCAAATTGATTAATTGGCCCAAAGCAAAAAAAAAAAAAAAAAAAAAAAAAAAAAAAAAAAAAAGTCATTAATGGCTTTTTTCAGCTTGGGGAAAGGCTTTAGTGGAATGTCTCAGGATGCCGACTTTGGTTCTGTTCTGTTCAATATTTTCTCCAATGAGTTTGACAAAAGCAAAGTTGGCCCACAAAAAAACAAAAATATCCCTAGAGTCTTTAATGATGAGCTAAATCTAATGAAAAAAAAATTAATGCTTCCAAAGTACCCTTGATCCATGAGCTCATTGATGTGGGTATTCCCCACAGTTGTAGAGCTTACAACCTACTAATACCCCTCCATATTCTGTAGAACTCTTGTTCATATGCTCCCTAAAAGTCTCCATAGGGATTTCATCCAATGTTCTAGTCTTTGGAGGCAAGAGAATAAACCTAGTGTTGACATTATCTTTCTATTATTTTTCCTCACTATATTTTGAGCCCACCATCTTTTCTAATTCTACATATCTTGAATGATAGATTATGCACTATCATATGCTCTTAAATAACCATTGGTAATATGTAACAACTCAAGCAATAAAGGCAAATATAATCAGATCAAGGAAAAGGCCTATATTGTACTTAAAAATGAACTTTGTAAGTATAGGAGTAAGGTAGCATAATGAGTCATCAATTCATATGAAAATGATGTAGATGTTATGATAGGCTGAAAGTTTAATGAATCAATAATGGCATATAAAAAAGCTAAATATAAAATTATTATTTTACCACATATTTCAAAGATTATATAACATCAAAACATAATGATGGGCAGCTAGATGGCTCAGTGGATAGAGCACCAGCTCTGAAGGCAGGAGTACCTGAGTTCATATTTGATTTCAGATACTTAACGCTTCTTAGCTTTGTGACCCTGGGAAAGTCACTTAACCCCAATTGCCTCAGCAAAAATTTTAAAAAAATCAGAATGATGACTTACATTTCTGAAGTACTTTACACTTTATAAAATATGTTCTTCACAAAATCCCAGTGACTACTGCAAGTATAATCATTTCCATTTTGTAGCTAATAATAATAACAGCTAACATTTATATAGTGCTTTGCATATATTAATTGATTTGATAGATGGTGAAAATAAGTTTCAAAGAACTAAAAGTGATATGCCCATGAGGAATGCCTTAGGGGCACTTCCCACACAAATGACCCATACATTTATAATTTTATTCATTTACTCATTGTAATTAGATCTCCAATATTAGACACAGTATGGTGTATTATTAGATGAAGGACTTGTAGGACTTGTTTTTTTTTTTTCCTTTGCTGTTTATATTTCATTTTTCCCAATTAAGTGTAAAAACAATAAAAATTTATTTCAAATTTTCTCTCTCTCCCCTTCCATTCTCTATCCCCTATTTACAGTCATATAAATTATTTCCATATTAGGCATGTTGTGAAAGAAAAAAAAAAACACAAAATAAGCCCAAGTACACTATTTTTTTAAGTTTGCTTTAATTTGCATTCAGACACTATCAATTCTTTCTCTGGAAATGGACTGCATTTTTCATCATAAATAAAAATTTGGTTTTGTAGTCAAAAGCTACACATTCTCTTGCAAATTCTGTCACTCATCTATAGTGAGACTTTGGACAAGTCATTTACTCTCATGGGACCTAATTTTCCCTCTCACATAATCAATAGATTAGACTAGATGATCTTCAAAGTCCTTTCTGGGTCTAACGTTTTAGGTAATATACTCATATAGTATAGTATATATATTATATATTATATTATAATATATATATATATATTATATATATGTATATATTATATACAATAGTTCTTTGACCTCAACAATGTTGCAGATAATATCCTCTCCACCTCATTTTTAAATTTTTAAAATCAATTTAATCCACAAGCCCTTCATAGAGTATCTACCTACCATGCTAGAAGCTTTTTTGGTGGCTCTTTAAAATATGTTGTAGATAGCAATTTTATAGATACCAATGAAACCTATCGCTTATCTATTACATTTTCCAACTATCCCAATACATTAAAATATTTATTGAACTCTTATTGTATGTCTAGTTCCATGTTGCACATTATAGAAAATATGCTTAAATATCCTGTCCTTGAGGAGTTCACAATTTATTTCAGGAACTAAGATGTACCTACACAAAAAACTTTGTTAACAATGAAAGTATATGCTAAATGATGCTAAAGACAGATGCTTGGGAGTTCAGAGGTTATGGAGATTAATATAGTGCCAATAAAATAAAGTCCATGAATTATTAATTTTTATATATATATATATATATATATATATATATATATATATATATGTGTGTGTGTGTGTGTGTGTGTGTGAATATATCCCCATTTAAACTAATTAGCTGTTCAAGGATTGGAGTTTCAAGCCCCAGCTATTCATAGAAAAATGTAGTGCTATGGGTGACAATAGAAAATGTGGATGACCTAATCTATAGGAACCCATTTGTACTTCTGGGAAAATGAAGCTGTTCTTTCAAGAGCATCAAATCCTATATTATCCTAGCAGTGGCTGAGTAATTAATTATACAGCATTTTTTGAATGCCTATTAAGAAATTACTAACTTGGTTTTAGAAACATTACCTTTTGTAAAGAAAGAAAATTAGAAAATTAATGAATATTAGAGAGAATTGTTTATATTAATTTACATGGGATTTCTAGATACATTTAAACAAAATGCTTTCCCAGATTCACTGATTAGTCCTACCACATTTCCCTATGCAAATACTAAGTAAGGATTTATTTTTCTACCCAGGTATGATGAACTTCCATGATGTTGCTTTTAACTTTTAGCTTTTTCAAGGATTCATGATTTATTTTTTCCATTTTACTATTATTGGACATCTTATATTATTTGTTTGTATAAGTATTTCTTACCTTTTCCTTCTTCTGTTCCCTCTTCCACTGAACATTTTTTAACCTTAACAAATTTATGTCCAGCAAAATAAATTCCCACACTAGCCATGTCTAAAATACATATATCTAATTAAGTCAAATCAATCACTTTTGTAGCAATGGATGGGGAAGCATGTTTCCTTGATTTCTTTATTTTATTTACTCTTTTTTGCCAGCATAGATGACAAATCTTCCATACCTTAGTAAGTGGAAACACTCTTCAGATAGTGGCTGTACTAAACCTCTCAAACTCAGCTAGGTCTTTTCATGGACAGTGGACTGGTTCTTGAAGCTTTTCAACTTGTTTGGCCTGTTGAGAGTAGGGTACTTTTTGGTATCAACACTAATAACTCTGGTGTAATTTCCACCTGTTCATCTAATGACTGATCATTCCAGTAGTCCTTTACTAGAGATTTTGGAAGTGCATGGGGTATTCAGGGATAACTAGCACCTCTGATGAGAGGATTTGCCCTTTTCCAACCTGTTTATCCATTTTTGGTGTCTACCTGGCACACAACTCATATTTCTTGCTCCAAGAAGCTGTAGCATGCTCAGTGGGCACATTCTGGTAAATCTTGGCAAATAGGCTACTAAGTGGAGGATAACCAATAGGGCTTAGTTTATTGGTGAACTAGAGGGATGTCAACCCCAAGCATATGAAGACTTTTCCTGATATAATGGGCAAACAAGAACAACTTGTTCCAAAGGTCATGAACATGGCTGATAAAGATGCTACAAAGAGCTTGGTAAGTGATTGAGGACACAAGGTCATTCACCACATCCTGAACCATCTTCAAGATCTTAGCTTTCCTCTTGCCATTAGACTTCGATGACTATGGAAGAAAGAGTGAGGTCATTGTTTATATACAACTCTGCCTCACTTAAATCCAGTTCATGAGGAAATCAAGACATCAGCGATTCAAAAATGAAGGATGAACAACAACTAGACATTAAACAACTTTATAAATTTAAGATTATAACCATATATATGTATATAAGATTATAATCTTTGCTTCATATATTACTAAAGGCTCATGCATGAAGAAATAGGAGAGCCTTTGGAACTTATGGGAAGCTTCTAAGCCTTTTGCTTTTGGGATTCCATGAAATGACCTCTGATCAATGTTAAGGACAATGTAATATGATCACAGCCTTATAAGAAAGTACTGTTTCTTACTCATATGGATGGAAAAAGGTACCTGCTTCAGTTCTACTCTCTACACAGCCCTCCATCCATATGCAGCCCCCTGCTGGTTATCCTGTGTCAGGTGTAGTAATGATTTCCCTTACTCCTTTTGTGTTATTAAATTCAACCACTTAGAATAAAATATGAAGTTGCTCCTGAAGTCAGCTTCCCTCTGGGGTTGGCTCTATTATTTACTATTTGCTTTGCTCAGATTATGTTGTATGCTTTCAGCTTTTGCAGCTTCTCTCCATATGGGTATAATGAAATCAAGGAAGGCTGGAGGGTACTTCCAAGTAAGCTGGCAATCACAGGGAACAGACTTCCCCCAGGAAAGGCCTTCCATAATAAATTTACCAATTAGGCAAACTTTTCCCTTGAAAGCATTGGACTAGTATCATCTAATTCCATATTAGAATGGACTTTACAATCATCAGTTCCATCACTTATGTTTTTGTAAATGAGCAAACTGAAGTCTAAGAAGTTTTATTCAAAATCATAATAGTAACAAGTTCTAGCATCAGGACTTACATCAAGTTTCTTCTACTCTAAATTTTGAATTCTTTCTGTCTTATCATGATTTCCCTTTATACCAAGACTTTAATCCTGGGGTCTGTGTAATCCCTAAGAAGTGCAGATATAGAATTCAAAGAATCTATATAAAATGCAATATGTAAGGGGTGATTTGAGACTATTATATCCCCATTTGGCTCCTTCACTATGTGAGAATAGTATTTTATTGAATCAAAGAATCAGAATTGAGAATGAAAGGAGTCTTCCCTGAATCCATTAAACCCTCTCTCTAAATAATTTTTGCAAAAGAGTGAAGTTCTCTCAGAACTTTGAAGAAAGATATTCTGAGTTAAAGATAGAAGCAAAGAGAAAACCAAATTATGCCAGAAAAGGAAGCTATCTGGGAGAGATATCTGGTTTTAGAACTATCTCAGAAAGGAGGACATTTTGGCCAAAGGACTGAGAGAAGTCTCAAGAAAAGGAAGGTCAACTCTTTGTTAACTTTCATTTTTAACCATATATAAACATATATATATGCATTTCTAAATTATGAAATTTAGCATTTCTTTTCAATTAACAATATAGGTAACTATAGTATAATCAGTGCCTATGATTTATTCAGCAATAGAAATCTCAAATATTTTCATATCACATTATGTTTGTTACCTCACTACTGCCCTTCTGTCTCTGTTTTTCTGTCAATCTGTCTAACTCTATATTTCCTATATATACCATGTATCAATCTCATATTAATTCCCCCTCTTCACTTTCTTCAAGACTTCAATTTCTATCCCATCCTTATTTTGATTTTCTTCTATAGGTGATTTTACTTATTACTTCAGCAAAAATATTGAAGTGATCAAACAAGTGGTTATATCCTTCCTCCAAAGGGCAAATCCCCTCCTCTGCCTTTATCTTTGTTTTTCTCCTTTTCTCCTAAGAAGCAAAACAGTTCATCTAGTATTCAGTCCCATCTCTTCCCTCATCCTAAAAACTTCTAAAAAGGTCTTTCTCTTCCACCCTATCAGAGGGTGTGCCACAATAGGTTTGGTCAGCACAAGCACATCATGCCTTTCCACAAGCAAGTTAAAACTAACATTTGGCCATCAGTGGGACTCACAAATTTTGAGTTGTTTTTCTAATAATGGGGAATATAGTTCCATTTATCTGCTTGCTGACAGATTTGAGGAGGTGGCCTGGTGCAAGGAAGGAAATGAAGCTCATGGGGACCCAGAAAGATTGCATCTGTGACTTTGACCTCAGGAACACAGCACAGTATAATCAACTATAGCTAAGTTATCACAGACTGCAAGACTGGATCTACTGGGAGATGCTAAGACAGTGAGAGGCATTTAGCCCTTTCATAGCTATCAGATCACAATTTAGACAGAGAAACTTAGGAATTGGCAGTGTCGTAACTTATTTTAAGAGTACTCTGAGGGACTCAGGAGAGAGGGTAGTGGATAATGACTGTCAGTGGTAATGATTCCTACCTGAAATTCTCTCTTTATTCCTTTTCATTGATCTTGATTTTCCCCACCTTTTAAAGCCCAACTTAAGGTCCATCTCTCCTGGGAAGTTTACTCTGCTGCTACAATACATAGGCAGCTGGAAGGGCATGGAAAGAAAAATAGATTATAAGAGATCACACTAACTTGTGTGAACATGACCAAGATATTTCCATTCTCTAAGAGAAAGCTTCTTAAATTGAGTGGCAACCCCATATGGGGTCTCGTAACTGAATAGGAGGGGCCTAAAATTATGACTTATTATTAGTAAATGTTTGTTTGCACACCTATTTTATGAAAAGGGGTCATGAGTGGAAAAAAAGTTTAACAAGCCCTAGACTAGATCTTGTATTTCCTCCTCTGTAAAATGAGATGTGTGTGTGTGTGTGTGTGTGTGTGTGTGTGTGTGTGTGTGTATGTGTTTAGCATAAAATGGATTAGCTGAGCTCTAAAGTCAGATTCTCTGGTGTAGTAGATAAGACATTGGACTTAGGTCAGGAAACTTGGGTTCAAATCTGGCCTTGAGTCTTACTACTGTTGTGACCCTGAATAGAATTTTTAAACTTCTGGGTCTGAATTTCCTTATCTATAAAATAAAAGGCTTATATCAATAGCCTCTAAGTTCTTTTCTTGTTACATCTATAATTACATCATCTTATAAAATACTTTGTTTCTCAGATCCTATGAATTCCTAGTACATTAATTGCCTATACCCTTTATTGTTCTATAGCATAGGAATCATGGCATTGCTAATTTTTATGGGTGTGTTGTTCTCACTAGACTCCATGCCTTTTGAAGGTGTGGACTACATTTTACCACAGGGACTTAAGTGTACACACTAGGGGTTCATCAAATTATTGACATTAATGATGATAATGAGGCTTCATCAAAGGGATTATATCCCATGCAGACAATGTGGTTTATTCCACTTGAAAATAATTCTTGATAAAACTCTGTGAAAACTACCACATCATAGAAATAGGTCAACTGCTTCATCACCCTTGGTCATTTATTTAACATGATAGTTTATTTAATTTTCCCATGTTGTTTCTGAATTTGTCCAATGGAATTGAAAAGGTATCTTTGTGGAAAAGGAAGTTGTTTTGGAGTAAAGGTAAACAATGGTGCCTCTTAAATCATGAATCCATATTACAAGGGGTTTTTTGGTGACATCTCACTGGATGGTGATCCTTACCTAACTTATTCACTGTGTGAGTGGTTACATTCCTAATGAGACTGCATATAGTTTTAGTCTAGAGTTGGAGAGCACAATAATTGTCATCTGATCTAATTTTACAGAGGAGAAAACTGAGAGCCAAGGACCTCAAATGATCCACTCAAAATTTAAGTGAGCTATTGTCTTTGGAACCCAAATTTCCTGATTCCAAGTCTAGTGCTTCTTATGGTACACTTCAGCACTTCTTAACTTGTTATCTGAAATGGACAAATTGTCAGTTATTTCTAAACTGGCTTTCTTTAATTATCCACCTAAAACATTTCTACCCATCCTCTGGGGGCCCTAATTTTAAACTCATATTCCTTTAGCCTGATGGGGCTGAGAGCAAAAGGGGGAAAAGAATCAAGGAACAGGCCAAAGAAATTCAGAGAAGCAGATAATAACTGAAAAAAAACCCAGACTAGTTCTTACAATGCTGGTATTTAACTCATTGCATAGCATCATAGGATTTAGAGCTAGAGACTATTCAATACACTTCTCATTTTTTACAGATGTGGAAACTGAGGCACAAGGAAGCTAAATGACTTACTTAAGGTTGCACAGAAAGTTAGTGACAGAAACAAGATTCAAACCAAGGCCAGAACCCCAAATCTGAAATTCTTTCCTATAGATCAACCAAAGAGCCTCATTTAAAATTATCAGTGATAAGACATTAGCCCATTCTGTTTTCATAATAAATACATATTGTGCTCTTTGTTTTGTTTATTTTAAGGTGGGAGGGGAAGAGAAATGTCCAGCATTGTTGTGAATTCCATGGGATGTGCCTTGTGGTTGCTGTGATATTCCACCAGAGGGTGCCAGCTTCCAGCAGCAATACTGGTAAATTTACAGCTTCTGGATATGGGACTATTCAGAGCCAACCATACTAGGACATGTAAGAAAGCCTTTGTGATTTCTCCAGCTGCAGGATGCTGGTCATGAGTGGAGTGGAAAAAGGATGGGAGTTGGGGGAGCCTGGGTGGGGAAGGGCATCCTTCCAGAATGTGGTTTGAGTTGTTGAGTTGCTGAAAAAATGGTGAGAAAGTAATGATTTGTGACATGGCCTCTTTGTTCTGGAGTTCTTGTAGTGATAAGATATCCACAAGGGTTTTCTTGCTCATATACACATATCATGTATACCCATAAAAATACAAAAGGGGAATTCACAAGACAAGACACGAAGGTTTTAGGAGATAAGAAAAGGATCATGGGGGTTTGGGGTCACAAAGGAAGACCTGATAAACAAGCTAGGATTGATTCTTATTATTGAGCTATTATTACCTTATTACCTGTGTCCTGGTCTCATCTCCATATATCCTTCCTCTATGAAGGTTTTTGATCCAAGTTCTGAATAGTTAAATCCTATCCATTGCTGTTCCATCACCAACTAATACTCCTTCTCAGTTAAAAGTCCATGAAATAAAATGGATTTAGAAAGGACACATATAATTTAGTCTAATGCTCTTCCCCATATATCCCTCCTCTAATGTGATATTTGTAACTTGCAAATTGCTATGTAAATGTATATAATTATAAAAATGAACTTTTCTCCTGAATCTATCTTTCCTTCATATGTTTTCTTTTCCTTATACTTTCAGCTTGTTTATCCTAAAGTTCATCATAAACTCACTTAATTAAATTAAAATATTTGTTATTCCTTTTACATCCTGTCCATGATTATATATTTACCTCTTTCAGCTCTGGTAATGCTGTGAACTCTCATCTTTAAGCAGACATTCTTTTTTCACAATGCCTCTAAAATGTGCTTCTTTTCTTCTGAAATCAGTACCCTAATGCTTCCCACATTGTTCATTTGCTACAACGACAACTGCAATCATTGGCCTTTCTATGTACCAGCTCTCTTTCCTTCAGGCTGTGAATCATATTGCCTTGTAATGATGGATGATTTATGCTCATCTATATAACATAGGGAAATCTCTTCACTCTTATAATCCTCTCATAAACTTTGATTTAAATATCACAATGAGCTCTGTGTGGCTATATGGTGAAACACTCACTATGGGCCCTTTAATTCTCCAACAGCTATGTTGTGGTGGTTGTCCTTTAGTTTTATGTGAAACATTCATTAACAGCTAAGTGGCTAAAGATATGAAACCCTCTCAGTGGGGTTTAAAATTAGGCCAATAAATATATTTCCCAAAGTCATGGATATGTGAAGAAGAAAATGGGCAGAATAACATCAAGGAAATAATGATTATTATGAACTTCTCTTTTGTGTGCAGAGCAAGATATGTGGGCCTTCATGGATGTATATCAAAACAAAGAAGCATTAGAAGTCACTTGTGACAAATTCAGGCTTTGCGAATCTTGCTCTGACAACTTTGAAATACAGGCTAAAATAAGTAAGCATTTGAGTTAATGCTTACTTATACAGAAATTAATCTTATTTTTATGCTCATTCTACTTAACCAGATGGGATACTAATGGCCCTAAACTAAAGAAACATATATTAAGTGCCTACTTGTTTAGTGCCTACTATTCAATATGTTGTGGAAATACAAAATTTAGATTGGATGTTATCTTCCTTCACAGAGTTAATGATCTAACAAATAATTATTTAAATTTAGGTGATGGCCATCAGACAATTCTCAGAAATATTTTTTGAGTTTATTAATCTAGCTCAGCCTTTCTGTTTTATAGAGAAGAAAACAGAGACTCAGATGTGTCTTTTTCAATTTTGTGACTTTTGTAAAGAGGCAGAGCTATACAGTAGCTCTAGACTTAGAATTGACAAGGCCTGAATTTAAATTCCATTTTGGATATTTCATGGCTATGTGATTATGGACAAGTCTCACTTTCCTCATTTTAAAAATGAACTTCATGATATCTATAGTACCTATCTCATAGGGTTGCCTTGAAACTCAACTGAAATAATGTATGTAAAATACTTTGCAAGTTTTAAAGGCCTGGTTGTCTCTCTATTATTATTGTTATTATCATTATTATTCCCAAGGCTCCTGATACACTATTCAATGCTCTTTGCACTACGCTATGCTGCCTGGCTTATCTTATTTAAACTAAGTCATATTGTCTAATCATTTATTTCACCTTTCTCCACTTTGAAGGAATTCCTTTCACAACATCTCCAACAGATGATCATCTAGGTTTTACTTAAATGCTCCTAAAAATAGAGGCTTCTACCTCACAAAGTAAACTCTTTTATTTTTAAATATGTTAGGGAATCAGAAAATCATTCTTTATATAGCTTCTAAAACTACCTCCCTGAAATTTGAACCCATTTGTCACTTCTTTTGGCTAATATCTGGGCTTCTGGAGCACTTAAGTATGCATGTATTTCTGATGTTATATATACTTAAAATGAGTAAGGCATAAATTGAGGTGGGATAGAACACTGGATCTGGAAACAGGAAGAATTGAATTCAAATTGTATCTCAGACTCTTACTAGCTATGTGACTTTAGGCAAGTCACTTTACCTCTGCCTTATTTTCTTCAACTGTCAAAAGGGAATAATATAAGCACCTATTTCCTAAGGTAGTTGCGAGGATCAAATGAGATAATATTTGTAAAATTCTTGGCAAACTTTATCATTATTATCATTATTATTATTATTATTAATGATAATTATTAACAATAAGAGAAATGACTTGATAAAATGTATAGAAATTTGTTTTTAGAATTAAGAAGCTCAAGTACTGTTTCAGATATACATCTTGGACAGCTCTTGATTCCTCAGTGACCCAGTCTTCTTTCTAACACAGAGGTTCTAAATATAAGGTTGGTGAATTAGTTTTAAAAACTTATTTTGATTAATGTATTTAAGTGAAATTGGTTTCCTCTGTGATCCTATGTATTTTATTTTATGCATTTAAAAACATTATTCTGAGAAGGCATCTATAGATTTAATCAACTGCCAAGGGAGAACGTGACACACAAAGGGTTAAGAAGCCCTGTTCTAAAACTACAAAATTTTAGAGCCAATACTTACCTGAATGGGTAGATTGAATTTCCTAATCAGAGATCTCCTTGACCAATTATATGTTAGGTCTGGACCATCACACCAAAAGGGGAGGGTTTTAATTAAGGCAAGTCTTGTCTGACTTTTGTTACCTGTTTTTGCACGTCATGGGAATAAAAATACATCATGATGCTTTTCAGAGAATTTCCCAAAGATATTCATTCTTTAAATATTTCATATTCTCATCATGAGGTCTTTATCCTCATAACATCCATCTAAAGAAGATAGAGTTTGGAACAGTGGAATTGACTTCACAATTAGGTAGGGAACAGAGAAATCAGATCTGTTTATGATTATGAAATCAGAGAATCCCTCCATGGAAATGCTTGCCTTAATCTGAATTCTCTCAGACATTCATATACCCAAGCCTCCACTGTTCAAACATTAGCGACTACAGGAATATGAAAAGGTGGAAAACAATAGATACAAAGCATTGCTGTGGGAAGGACCCTATCTTTTCCTTTGTCTTTAATGTTCAAATGCTTGTTAACATGAGTAGAAATGGATTTTACAATGGATTAAATACCAATTTGAAGTTAACAGCCTGAGAATTGACCAAATCCATAGAGATTACTGAAGTCAATGTCCAGATACATTTCAACACAGAGAGTTCCAGGCATCAAGAAGGGAATTTGCTATTGATTCTGCTGCATCAGGTATATTATCATTCGGTCAAAAGGGCTCTTTTTTTCTCCTGTGGTTCCTCTTTCTAAGGAATGTCTGGCTCTACCTACCTCCCCTCTTTACTCCAGATACTATCTCCTCCCCCCCTTTTCACCAGCCTCTTTTTTCTCTCTTTTTCACTCATATTGATTTCTTTATGGGATGAAATTGAGTCAAAGAAAATTTATCAAGAAATTGAACACAAGAATATTGTATCAGGAAGAACTTCCTCTAACAGTCAGATCCATTATATAGTAGAATTGGTTCCCAGAGGTAGTGATAAATGACCAATCATCTGAGTTATTTAAAACTCCATTGGACAAAGTCATGAAGAATATGTTGTCCAAATATTCAAGCATCAGCTAAGAGGGGATGAGAAAAAATGATCAAAGAGAACTGATTTTCTATCTATTTTCTATTTTTTTTCTCTAGACTAAATGAATTCTGCTGAGGTCAACCAGATCTCTGCAGAGCAAGATTCACCACTTTGTCCAAATGTACTGGCAATGAAAACAAAAGAAGAGAAGGAGACACCAGTAAAGATTTGCTTCACCTACCCATTAAAGAATAGAAGAGCCAGGTATATAAATATTTTGTGTGGGGAGAATCAGAGACCCAGGTTTTAACTCTAGATCTGTTGCTGATTATGAACCTTGGAATTTTCACCTAAGTTGCTTGTATTCAGAAAAGCATATACATTCATACATACATAGGTACATAGACACATAGACACACAGACATATGCACATACATATAAAACCTTATATTTTGGAACGTGCTTTGCATATATTATCTTAATAATCTTCACACACACAAGCTTGAGGTAGTTGCTATTACCATCAGCCTAATTTTACAAATGAGTAGTTGTTCAAAGTTCCACAGTGGATAAGTTGAAGATGAAGGGTATGAATCTGGGTTCTTAGCTCTCTAATGTCCTTTCTGTATAATATATTGCCTCTCAAATACAGTGGTTTTCCCACAATTTGTTACACCAAACTAATATCCTTTTAGTGAAGGATTCTATCTCTGTGGGAAGATATGGTGACCTTTATCTTAACCTCAATAGGTCAAGGGAGTCCCTTAAATACTTCTAGCTTTCTTAATAATTTATGATGAAATTGTCTTCTAGGAATGCATCTAAGCCTCCTTAAATATCTCTGTCTTCAGCTTAAACTTTAGATTGATGAATTCTATACTGACTTTCTTCCCATTTCTGTTTTCCTACTTCCATATATCTAAATAAATAATTCTTAAGTAGTAAAATAATTAGAATAAAGAAATAACCAGGAATTTCTATAACTGGGTTAAAGAGCGAAACTCCCCTCAGAATCAGCTTATGCAAGGGAAATTGGTCCCTTCTAAATTTCAGTAGCCTAGGTCAAAGTCCTTGTAGTCCTGTCGAGGTTTCAATTCTGTTAATGAAAGCTCTGCCCCCTCCCCTAAATCTGGTAGCTAAATCTGAGCAAGCTAGTCTCTGCAGTAGACAAGAAGGAAAATAACTAGCACAAACTAATGCACCATTAAAAGAATGAGATACATATCATCACACAACAGCCTCTTTTACTTTGTGGACTCTTCTAAAGTTTTAGACACACTTAATTTGTTCTCCAAGTCTATAATCTCTACTTCTCATTATCATCTTCTGTTTTTGTTTGTTTGTTTGTTTGTTTTGCTTTTAGCTATGGCACCGGATTCTTTATTCAAAACTTTCTTCTGGGGGGGATGAATGGAGAGAAGTGATGGTGGGAGGTGTATCAGGGTTAGTACACAGTGTCTGGCACATAATAGGTGCTTAATAAATAAATAGGTGCTTTATTGATTGATCCTTTCTCTCATTCTGAATTGCCTGACAATTAATAGAGCTTTGCAAGCCCAATACTATCATCATCTTACTATTGCCATACACTGTTACTGTGGTTTACATTTATTAATGAAGATAACCATCTACCCTGTAGTTCATAAACTCCTAGTCTCAGCTGCTTGAGGCACCAAGAGATTAAGTGCCTTTTGCCTATGGTCACACAGACACTATATGTCAGTGATGGGAGGGGGTATTGTGTAACAAAGAGTCAATATAAGAATCAAGGATTATTCTTCAGTCACAAAATGAAGCATGTCAATTTTCTTGAGCTTGAAACTTCAGAGCTCAGTGGAAGATAGTTCTCTAACCTGATAGTCTCTTCACCAGACTCATTCCACCTTTCTCACATTTCCAAACTATCTTTCTCTCTCTCTCTCCTAGCCTTATTTAATTTTAGTCTCTGGCTGTCATTAGAATACTACATCATGATATCTTTGGACATACCTAGAACAGATTTTTTAGGATCATCTTTTCCAAATTCCACAGTTTACAAAACAGGAAATCATGAAATGGCTCTCACAGAGTCACATAGGTTGAAGTAACAAAGTTGGGATTCAAATTCCAGTTTTTGAGCTATAAACTCACTGCTCTTTCCAATTCATACACTAACTGGCGAGAATTGCTGCTGATCAGTGGGGATTATGTTATAGTTGTAACTTGTTTTTAATTAGATTTAATTGAAAGTACAGGGCAAACATGCATTAACAACAGTATTTTAAGCATGTGTACTCATAATACCCCTACAGCTAACTACCTGGCTTTGCTATTGTTAAATACCTCAAAAACTTGACTTTAAATAAACCAATTTTCTCTAGCCCCCTCAAAAACAGCCCCAAACAAACAAAAACAATTTCTAGCAAATGTGGGAAAAGTGTACTCTAAGAGCAAAAATAAAGTCCAATCTATTTTCCCCCGGTTTTAACAAAATTCTCAATATAACAGTCAGTTGTCCTTCAAGGGTGAGCTACTTTACATCCACTCTCAAGGCTCCACAGCAGGCAGGTTTCTTTCTCTGTAACCTGCCAAAGTCATTATGTGCTGGGAGAATTTGTATCCCTCATCTTCTGATGCAAAGTGTGCCCTTGTGCATGCTTTGGTCTATCTTTTGGATCTTAGAAATCAGTTGACAAAGGTTTTTACTAAGAAAAAATAAGAGAGACACATATAGAGAAAGAGGAGAGAGGGTAGACAAAACAGAAGGGAGACAGAGGGGACAAGGAGGGAGGGGGAAGAGAAGGAGAATAAGAGGAATTATTTCCTTTTTTGCATGTTATTTTTGAAAATCTCATTTCCTTCATTTAAAAATGTGTTATATTGGAGGTAAGAGATTGCCAAGTGGGGCTACTCAGAGGCCAGCTGAATTAGCAAGGTATAAATGAATGATGATGAGGGTGACAGGTGCTACCCCTTTACGAAGGAGTACCAGGCTTCTCTAGGAATCTTCTGAGGAAGGTTAGAGGAGTATTTGTGGATGTGTGTTTACATTCTTGCTCATATGTAAATGTGAATGATAGAAGATTATTAAAAGCTAATCCAGATAAACTATCCTTATTGAGAATGCAAGGTGAGAGTGCTCTAATATTGTTTGAGATTGGCCTATTATGATCGTTATATTACTAGTGTCCCCAAAAAACTTGACAGAAGATTGGTACCTACAAAATATCATATTTTATTGAGTAGCTTTTATGCTTTTGGTCCAATGAATTCAGGAGAGGTGTAAGACATGATTCTATAATTTCACAATCTAGATGGGGAGATATTCCTAACATTACAATATTTACATCAATAAGAGAACATTTGTTTTAAAATGGAGAATTTAATGTAATTTAGAAAGATGATTCAACTTCCAAAATATAACTCAGTCCACTCTCTTCCTATTCAGTTCTAAGTTCAATTCATTTTCTTAGGTATATCATTCTAGATACTCACCAGACTGACCTTTAATTGTTATAGTCTAGAAAATCACCATTTTCATCTTTTTTTCTATAAGGAATTTTAGACTGATCTCTTCTAAGTAATCATGAGTATTACTGAGAAAAAATGTTATATGCAAATAGAATTTGTGGGGATTTGTTATCTAGAGGGACACCCTCTTCTATCTGGATTACAAGATACCCTCTGTGACAATGCAAATAACTTGAGTAAGCATTAGTCTTGTTATATGTCTCATTTGATACTGGTCATTAGAGTTATTGAACTGATTTATCTCTGTGATTGTACTTATTGAAGAAATTTATATTAACTCATGCATGAGAAATTTCTTTTTGGAGGAGAGACTTTAAGATTCTTTTGCTCTACTCACTAAAATAGTCAAGGTCTTTTACTTTTTCAATCAATGATTATTTCTTTTTCACATTTCTAATCTTTTTATAGTATAATTGAAAAGATGTGGTCTACTATAGAATATTTATAAACAGTTATCTATTCTCTTTTCATATTTTCATCAAGGATATCCTTACTGTATCTTTGGATCATTTTCATGAACGTTTTTTAAGATGAAATTTTAAATGCTTTAATATTTTAATCAACTTTTTATTTAATAATATTTTCTCTGATTTTAAAATTTATTTTGATATTTTTCTCTCACTGTGATACACTTAAATGAGTACTTTCTGTATTACATCATTTCCTGATCAGATTTCCTTGTGTATGAAGTCTGGTCACTATTTCCTGACTTTGTTTTCTTAAGTTCCACTTCTACATCTCCACATAGCATAAATGTGCTGAACTTGTTGATGTAGTCATCAGATGACTAGAATGAAAATATGTGCCCTTTAAACTGAAGGTTTCTCTTGTGTATCTCTATTTATTATAGGAATGTATTTTCTGATTAGGAATATAATTTGAATTACCTTCTGTGTTTTGTAATTTAGACATAAACATCTCATTTCTTTGTTTTCTAAAAGAGATTCATAACCTCTAAAAAATGACCCAGACATTCTTACCTTCCTGTATTCATTCTTGAAATATTTTCAATACAAAATATAAGATGTTCAAGCATAATGGGAAGTATAGGGAGATATTGCAAAAAGCTTTTAAAAATAATGTTATGTTTTAGTAATTTTAAAAGCCTCAATAGGTTAGCAATAATATCTTCTCTATAAACTGAATGAGAACTTATCTACATGAACTTTTCATGTGGTGCTAGGTGATTCACTTAATTTATCTAGACTTCACTTTTCCCATCTGTCAAAGGAAGATAATAAAGTTTCATCTACCTAGCTCTTCAAGAGATGTGAGACTCAAAGAAATCATTGATATGAAAATATAGGAAGGTTCTAGGAAGATAGTGGAGTAGAATGGTAAATTTCAAGCACTCCAGATTTTCTCCACAAACAGAACAAATTTTCACTTGAGGGCTAACATAGACTGGTAAAACAAAACAAAACAAACAAACAAAAAACAAGAAGACTTAAGGAAGAATAGGGGTCCTCCTGAGGCAATCTAAGAAAATCAAACAAAGATTCTAGGCCAGGGATTAACCAGTGTTTCCTCCCACTCTCCAGGACCTGTCAAATAGTAGGTGCCCAATAAATGTTTATTGAATGAATGTGGATGAATAAACAATGCATATGAAAAGCAAGTAACAAATTCTAAAAGCACTAATGCCTTTTGATTGAAGTATTTTTACTCTAAGGACCATCACACTCCATGTCACTAATTAGATTTGAGTAGGTTGAAGGCATTTTTTCTACAATAGCCCTCCTCTTACTGCTGGTGTTAGCTCCCATGTTGTTAGCCCCTAGTCTATCTCTCATGACATGCTTTGCTATTTACGAATGTGCTTCGTGACTAAAGTGAAAGAGAAATCAATAAATTGTCCGTCCAATGCTAATGATATTTGCTATATGGCTCCTCTGTTTCATCCCAATTTGTGGTTTCTGCTGCCTTGCTGCCCAGTCTTATTACATCACTGTTGTCCTTTCTAGGGGAGAATCAGGAAAGCAGGGATTACTGTTAATTGTCTCTCTCTAGGTTCTCAAGCACTCATGAGTATTTTTCTAAGTACAGGGTTAGGCAGGTGGTTTAAATTTTTCATTCAACAAATATTTGCTGAATTTTGCATGAAACCTTATGTTAGGCACTGAGGAAAATAAAGTCCTGGCCCTCCTGGAGTTTCTACCATTTAATTGGAGAGAATATGCCCTTTGCTATCAGGCAGGCTACATCAAACATTCCATCATAGCTGAAAGGATTATTGGGATAATATGACCAAGACCTTGCCCAGTGCTCCCTGACCTCAGAGAGCTACAATTCTGCTCTCATCCAGCCTTTAGCATTAGTCAGGTGAATAATTCTTTGAACTTCTGACTTTTAACCTGACAATAAAACCCTTTTCAAACTGTGGCATTAAAATTCATCTTCCACTCACCACTACTCTTCTAGCCAATTCTTACTATCTATTTTTCTCAATATCCCTCTATTGTTATTTGTTCTTCGTTTGTGAGGAGGATCACTGATACCAGGATGTATTGACTTTTGTATAAAACTGGATTTAAATGAGACAGAGTTGCACTGTCATCAGTTTCACTTTTCCTTCCAGGGTCATAGGAGTCCAGTATCCAGACAACAGTCAGAATGTTGAAGATGGCCCTGGATTCAATGGATGATGATGGCAGTGTTAATGTTTAACCAAACTCTAAGCACTCCACAGCTCCTGCTTCAGCCACCTTCAGGGCGATTACAACAAATTATTCTTATCGACCCATTCTGCCAGAGAACGTCTTCACATGCTTGGTATAGATATTCCTCTAACTCACTGATGAGTTTGAGGTCCATCTGTTACCCTCAACCTTGTTCAGACCTTGTTCTGAGATAGTTTAGTGGGATGTGACTATTGCGTTTGCTAGTTTCTTAGAGCCATAGGTGAGTGTCAAGTGTCAGTGGACACTAGGCAAGCCCTCAAACTATTTGACTGAAATGACTGAACAACAACCACCAGAATAAACATTCTAATAACCCTACCTGATTAGAGTAGGTTGGATAGGCTAATGAGGGAGGGGAATCTTTATATTATTTAATCATTAATTACTTTATATTATTTAATCATTAACTATTATTAAGTTTTAAATCCCTAAATTCACCATCATTTCTATCATACCATATTCTTCAACCCTCCACCAATTAATTTCCTTCTCTAAGGCTACACATACTTTTTGTACCATGGAATGTACAGTCAGTATAAATGGAGGCAACAAATGTAGACAGCTTTTTCTAAGATACTGGTTGAAAAAGAAAGTACAGGATTATATCCAGTTGCTGAAATTGCCATTCCACAGGGAACAAATTTCCCTTCATTAAAGACTTCATTCTCTTATATTCTTATTGATTTGCTTTTAAGGAGTCCTGGCTTCTCTGAGTCTACACTGTATTCTTGACCATCCTTTCCAGAATTGGCTATACTTTCACTCTCAATAACCCCACCATGCTTATCTCAGAAAGAAAATTGGAATGTTCCTTGCTCCCAGTGGTCTAGATCCTAATTTTGAAGTCATCACTAAAAACAATCTCTCTTGCCTTATACAGATAATGGTAGTAGCTGTATACTATCTACCTTCTTCCTTTCTCAAGTAGTCTAGCAATTAACTTCTTATTTTCCTCATCTGTCTAACTACTACCTTATTCCAGGGGATTACATTCATTTTGGTATTACTTAAAATGATTAAGTTCCAAATTTCTCAGTGTCTTCAGATCCTATGACTTTTACATCCACTTTCCCTCAGGTACACACAGGAATGGTTACACAAGATAATTTACCATTACCTGGAAGTTTTATACTTACTCTATTTTAATTTTATTTAATTTTTTTTACAAAAATATGTTTTATTTATTGATATAAATACAAAATAAAAAATGTAAAAAAAGGCATAAAAATAAAATAAAATAAAACTTTGTCATGTGCTCAGCAGAACATGGAGGATTCACAATAATTTTCCTTTTGAAGAAAGCATATATAATAATAAAAGAAACTATAATCATGTGTCCATCTTTTCTTTGTTTTCTTGTAGATTATTTTTTTGTTCTCTGCTGAATACTTTCTACTTTATTCTTTTCCCCTCTTTTATGCCCCTACTTCCCCCAAGCAGGCTACAGTTAAGCACAGATACACACATATATGTGTGTGTGTATACATAGACATTCATACCTATACATATATACATATAACTACACATACATAGGCCTTCATATCCACATATACTCAGACACACACATATGTAATTGTCCATTTGTAAGTATGCATCTAAAACAATAACGTGGTTGACATAATTTCTCTCTTGAGAAATTTCTCTTGTCTAAGATCAGTGATGATTTGCTCTACTTTTTTTCTAGTATTTTTACTCCTGATCCTTGTTGAGTTTCTGTATATCTCTTATCTCCAGTCTCTGCTAACTCTTCTACTTTAATTCTGCTCCTTAACTTGCCTTGCTATTACTTAACCTCCCCCATCTATGGATGCTTTCCTTATCTTCTTCCTTCACTCTTTTCTTCCCCCTTTTTCCCATTCCCATTAATCTACAGACCTTATCCTAACAAATTAATCTAAACATTCTTCTAACTTTGCTACCTTTCTTGTCCCACTGCTTGTCCCAATGCCAAAAATCTTACCCTTATTCTAGTCCTTCTTCCCATCTTTCTCCCTTTTATTTTTTTTATAGATTTTGGAGGGTGCTATATATGTAGTGTTGTCTGTTTAACCCCTTACTGATGTAAGTTTTCAAATCTATAAGTCCTCCCTTCCCCCAAAAACCTCTATATCTATTATTTATCTGTACCCAATTTGTATGACATAATTACCATTTTAACCTTTTCCTAGATAATTTTACTTTTTAGAGTTGATTATATTCAACTCTGCCCCAATCTTTATTTTGAGGTACTCAGTTACTGATATCAGTCTTAAACATATGATATATATATTTCGATGTTAAAAAAGACACCATAAAACATTTGTCTATGTTCAATTCCTTGAAACTGATCTTGAATATTGAATCTTATATGTTAAATTTTCTATTAAATTGAGGTTGGGTTGAAAGTCCTGAAAATCTTCAAGTTCATTAAATGTCCATTTTAAAATTCATTATTAGGAATAATTTTCCAGAAAATGATACCTTCGCTACAGGGTATAGATAATTTCAATACCTGAAGTCTTTTATTGTGGCTGCTGCTAAATCCTGTGCAATTCTAATTATAGCTCCAGCATATTTAAATTTTTTCTTGTTTCTTAGAAAATTTTATCTTTGATCTGTGTTTTTGGAAATTTGGCAATAATATTTCTATATGTTTTCCACAAAGGATCTCTTTGAGGTACTGATCAAGGGATTTTTTTTTTCTATTTCTACTTTCACACTCATATTCTCTCACTCCAGCACAATTTTCTTGCATTATTTCCTGCATTATTATGTCAAGGTTCTTTTTTTGGTTTGCAACTTTTTGGTTTTAGTGGTCCAATTATTCTTATATTTTCTCTTCTTGATCTGTTCTCAAGATCTGTTGTTTTTCTGATAAAATGTTTCACATTTTGTTGTATTTTTTAATTCTTTATATTTTGATTTGCCATTTCTTGGTCTCTTATACATTCACTGGCTTCCACTTGCCCAATTATAATATTCTTTCTTTATTTTATTATATTTTATTATAGCTTTTCATTTTTTACAAGATATATGCATGGGTAATTTTTCAGCATTGACAATTGCAAAAATCTTTTGTTCCAGTTTTTCCCCTCCTTCCCCCCACTGCTTCCCCCAGATGGTAGGTTGATCAATACATGTAAGATATGTTAAAGTAGAAGTTAAATATAATATATGTATACATGTCCATACAGTTATTTTGCTGTACAAAAGAATCAGACTTTGAAATAGTGTACAATTAGCCTGTGAAGAAAATAAAAAAATGCAGGCGGACAAAAATAGAGGGATTGGGAATTCTATGTAGTGGTTCATAGTCATCTCCCAGAGTTCTTTCACTGAGTGTAGCTGGTTCAATTCATTACTACTCTATTGGAACTGATTTGTTTCATCTCATTGTTGAAGAGAGCCATGTCCATCAGAATTGATCATCATATACTATTGTTGTTGAAGTATATAATGATCTCCTGGTCCTACTCATTTCACTCAGCATCAGTTCATGCAGGCCTTTCTGAAATCATCCTGCTGGTCACTTCTTACAGAACAATAATATTCCATAATATTCAAATACCACAATTTGTTCAACCATTCTCCAATCGATGGGCATCCACTCAGTTTCCAGTTTCTGGCCACTACAAAGAGGGCTGCCACAAACATTCTTGCACATACAAGTCCCTTTCCCTTCTTTAAGACCTCTTTGGGATATAATCCCAGTAATAATACTTCTGGGTCAAAGGGTATGCACAACTTGATAACTTTTTGAGCCTATTTCCAAATTGCTCTCCAGAATGGCCAGATGTATTCACAATTCCACCAACAATGTATCAGTGTCCCTGTTTCCCCACATCCCCTCCAATATTCTGCATTATCTTTTCCTGTCATTATAGCCAATCTGACAGGTGTGTAGTGGTATCTCAGAGTTGTCTTAATTTGAATTTCTCTGATTAATAATGACTTGGAGAATCTTTTCATATAGATATAAATAGTTTCAATTTCTTTGAGAATTGTCTGTTCATAACCTTTGACCATTTATCAATTGGAGAATAGCTTGATTTCTTTTAGAGTCAGTTCTCTATATATTTTGGAAATGAGGCCTTTATCAGAATCTTTGACTGTAAAAAATATTTTCCCAATTTATTGCTTCCCTTTTAATCTTGTCTGCATTAGTTTTGTTTGTACAAAAACTTTTCAATTTGATATAATCAAAATTTTCTATTTTGTGATCAAGAATGATCTCTAGTTCTTCTTTGGTCATAAATTTCTTCCTCTTGCACAGGTATAAGAAGAAAACTATCCCATGTTCTAATTTACTTATAATCTCATTCTTTATGCCTAGGTCATGAACCCATTTTGACCTTATCTTGGTGTACGGTGTTAAGTATGGATCAATGCCTAGTTTCTGCCATACTAATTTACAATTTTCCCAGCAGTTTTTGTCAAACAATGAGTTCTTATCCCAAAAGCTGGGGTCTTTGGGTTTTGTCAAACACTAGATTATTAAAGTTATTGACTGTATTGTCCTTTGAACCTAACCTATTCCACTGATCAATTAGTCTATTTCTTAGCCAATACCAAATGGTTTTGGTAACCACTGCTTTATAATATAATTTTAGTTCTGGAACAGCTAAGCCACCTTTGATTTTTTTCACTAGTTCCCATAATTTTCTAATATGTGGAATAGAGAGAGATAAGTTGAAGAACTTAAAACAGGAATGTATGAATTTTTTTTTTGCATTTTATTTTCATTATTTCTGTGTTTCCTGTATGGCCTGTATAATATGTACAGACTCATATTTACTTGAGCCTTGGCCAGCTATAAACATATTTACTTAACCTGAGCTGATGACATCAGTATTTGACATTTATCAATATTTAGTCTATTAGCTGGACCACTATCTGCTTGATTAAGCCTGAAGGCCTGATTTTCTGTTTCCTAGAAATCAGGAAATTTAGGGAAAACAGAAACCTTCCATTCCAATCTCTCCAAATAGCAACAACTAATTAGATACTTCTCCTTCCCCTTCTCAATGCTCTCTTACTTGTTATGTAATCTCTTGTATAAAAGCTGTGTATCTTTACTACTTCTTTAGACTTCCTACCTTGAGCTTTCTTTTTCTTATCTCATGATGGGATGGCTCATCCTCTGGAGGTTTTCAATAAACAACTTTTCTGCTTTTTATTGAATGATCTCTGAGTAGTCATTTTCGGTAAGGATCTTCTACATCCCTCACAATAAGAATCAATTTCTTCTTTAGGACTCTGTATCTCCTTTTTTAGTTGGTTAATTTTTTTCTCTTGTTTTTCTTGGATGGTTATTTATTGTTTTTATTTTTTCCTCCATCTCTCTTATTTGATTTTTAAAGTTCTTTTTGAATTCTATAAATTCTCTCTGGGAAGCTAGCCATTTAAATTTACTCTTTGGGGTAGAAGAGATTTTTTTTTTACTTCACTGCAATCCTCTGAAGATGAATTCCATTCTTCCCTATTTCCAGAGTTGGAAATCTTTCTTCTTTGCCTGTTCATTTTTTAATGAGAAGTATTAGTGATAGGGGAGTGGAGGAGGGTCCTTCTCACTTCAGTTCCCTTTGACCTGGAAGTCTAAACCAAGAACTTCACCCTCCTGCAAGTGCCTGTAGTCAGCAATGTCCTGCCCCATTGCCTCTGCACTCAAAGGATGTGATGGTTCCTCCGTGCCCAGGGCTGAGTTTCTGCAGCACAGCTGGGCCTGCAGTTCCTAATCTGTCCAGGTTCACTCAGTTTTCCAGGACTCAGACCCTGACTCTGTTCTCAGTCTCAGAGGTGAAAGTTTTTATGGTTCCTCATGAAGCTCTCACCAAACTCAGCTAGCCTCTGGGATTCCCACTTTGAGTTTCTGTGGAGCTAGCCCAAAAATGTTTGAACTTTATGGTGGTTAATCCCTGGCCTGAGGTCGTTTTTCTGGTTTTATTATCCCAGGATTCCAATTCTGCTCCAATCTTCTTGGGTTTTTCCTAGTCTATGTTCACCCTGTGGTACAGATTTGTTTTGTCTGTGGGAAAAATCTGGAGAGCTTGAAATTTAGTAACCTACTGCATATCTTTTCAGAATCTTCCCCTCTACTTTAATTTTTTTTAAAGATCTGACATTTTTCTATCTGACCATTGCTTTCCATGCATTACCACTCCTGAAAATGTCTCCAGTAATCTCCAAACTTTAATTTTTTTTAAAGATCTGACATTTTTCTATCTGACCATTGCTTTCCATGCATTACCACTCCTGAAAATGTCTCCAGTAATCTCCAAACTCTGTATTCTTCAGCATTTTCTCCAACTATTACCACTATTTTGATTTCATTTTGCAATGTTCTCAATCGCCATTCTGTAATTAACCAACTTGATACCACAATGTTCTCTATTCTGACACCTTTCTTCCTGTTGTCCAATCACAGCCCATAAATATCTCAGTAAAGCTCAGTTCTGGGTTGGTACTACCATGCACATCCTTCCCTTTTCACATTGCTAAATACAACCGTGCTGACTAAATAGAGTACAAATTTATGTTATTCAATTTCAAAGAAGCTCTTGCAAGAGGAACTTTTTTAAAAAATTTTCCTTAATTGCCCTTCCCCAATTATCTCTCTCTCTCTGTAGAATCTATTCCATACTTTCCCTTCTTTCCTCTAGTTTCTCATGCATCTCCTTCCATACTCTCTCAGCTGATTTTTGCCTCTTACTTTATTGAGAAAATTATGATTATTTTGCTCTGCTTTTATTTGTCTCAAAACCCAATGACCTTTCTCCCCTAATATCTAATAATAAAGTGATTCTTTTCTTTGCCAAGGCCAACTTTTATACATGTGTCCTTCATTACATTTTCTCCAACCTTCTTTAGCATATTGATCCCTCATTTATTAATGACTTCTTTCTTTCTCTGTCTCTGCATCTATCTCTGAAGTCATACTTTACTAATCTACTGGTTTCTTTTGTATTCCTTTCAAATATACATATATACACAGACACAAAAAACCACCACCAACAACAACAAATATAGAGATATAGCACTAGAGATAGATATTTATCTATTTCTAGATATCTCTAGATATATATCTCTAGTTCTATCTCTCTGTATATATATATATATATATACATACATATATATATATATGTGTGTGTGTGTATCTATATATGTGTGTGTGTGTGTGTGTGTGTGTGTGTGTGTAAAACACTTCATTGAGCCCTACCATCACCTCAAGTTTTCCTCTAGTTCTCAAAGACCATGTAAACCAAACCCATCCCATAATGGAAATTTGTTTCGGCATCCCCTTCCTGTCGTTACCACATACACACATTCCATTCCCAATCTCCTTAAGTGGTAGGCATTTAGACTGTGTAGTTACCATTCTAGGAAGAGTAAACTAGAAAAAGTAAATGGAGTAGTCCACTGTCTCTTCCAACTATTCTGATCACCAGAAAGCTCTTCCTATAGGAAGCTAAATTTTTTTTTCTTCTAGTTTCTACTAGTAGTCCTAATTCTATACTCTGTAACAAAACAGAAGTCTAATCAATTAAAAAAAAACCTATTAGATGCCTCTTGTATCCAAGACATGTGAATACAAAGATAAAAATGAAAGTTTATATCTTCAAGAACCTTATATTTTACTGTTGTATTCCACATATGGACAGTTAAGAAACGAGTTAGGAGAAAGGACTGACACAAAGCAATTAATGCAAGCTTTTTATATAAGAAGTGGCATCTAAGCTGACACAAAAGGAATACTTAATGAATTTGCATGTCATCTTTATGCAAGTTTCCTGAAAAACATTGTAAGATTATTATTTCAGTATGTGTTGCAATGAAAAGTAATGCAATGTGTGAGATCGAAGACATCTAGTTTGAAGGAGAGATTGTTAATTCTAAAGTAAAAATACATGAAATAGAAAAGCAGAGGAAGATTTGTATTGTGGAGGTAAATAGAGATGCAAGTATAGAGAAAATTAAGTGAGTAAAAGATTTTTGTCTCAGCAGATTGACATCATGTTACAAGAAGGAGACAAAGAAGTGAAATTTTGCTAATTTCTCCTGAGTTACACAAGACTTCAGTTTCTTCCCTGTTCTGCCCTGCCTTTCCATGGCCTTTAACATACTTTCTCCCCATCTCCTTCTCTTCAAATCCTGATCTTTTATTAAAGCTCAACATAAATGTTCAACCTTCCATTGGAAACCTTACCTAATTAATACCCTATAAGGCATAATTTTGTTATAGGAAATATTTTCCACCAAACCTGTTTCATGGGCTTTGAAAATATCACTAAAACAAAAGAAAATAAAATTGTAGAACTCCATGTCTGAATCCTCAGGTTCATTTTCCCCTTGAGTCTGACAAAATAATTTTGCTCTATAAAAATGCATCTGATCATGCATAAAAAGTTTTAGGCTATCTTCCTGACTTTATAATATATACATGTAAATCAATAAGTTTACCAGATTTTAAAAAAATTTCCCTATGAAATTATTTTATCAGTGTAGTTTTCTCCTCTAATATAACATACACTCCTTATGGACGTGTTTTTTTAACTTTTTTGAATTTTTAACATCAGTACATAGTATAGTATCTTGCAAATAGTAAGCACTTAATGAATATTTCTTGAATTGAACTGAATTGTATGAAGAAAAAGACAGTTAACCTATCACTCAAAAGAAATAACTCCACAGAAAATAGAGGGTAAAAATTTCAATCTATAGAGAATGGAGGGAACTAAGAAGCCCTAAACACTGTCCTGTACCAGTGTTATTATGATATAATGTTTCTGTGATGATCTACATATAAATAAGCTATCCTTGATATTTATTTTATATAATGCATATTAAGTCTAGATCTACCAAGTGATAGAATTTTTGAGTTTGATGATGTAGACAAATTATTCTAAAATAGTGATTAATTCAAGTTTTTAGATAGATTTCTGAGTGACAAATCAGTTAACAGGATGCTAATTCATCAAATCATGTGCAAAGCAATGTATTAGGTCCTTCACATTCTAGAATGCCTTGGGATATATTGATTCTCTATCACAAGAAAAGTGGCACTACTAGTTCTTACGTATGTGTAACAATGCACTCTTGCAGGTTGATAATGAGACAGTATGATGTAGTGGAAGAAGTACTAATTTTAGAGCTAAAGGACATAGAATACTTTTCAAAATGAGTAGGGTGATAATTTCCTTGTATTCAAGTCAGATCCTATCTGGATTATTGTATTCATTTCTGGATGCCATATTTTAAAAAAGAGATATTGGAAGCTGAAATATATCCAGAAGGTGACTAAAAAGATAAAACAATAGATTGATGATCATGCTATGTGAAAATTGGTTGAAAGAATTGGAGATGTCTAGCTTATGGAAGGGAAGAATTTGGTTTAGTTGGGGCAGGAAGGAGATAAGAAGTGGAAATTATTCTGCTTGATCCTCTAGGGTAGAATTACGGCTATTAGATAGAAGTTATGAAAAAACAGTTTTCAAGTGAATGTGAGGGAAAAAATAGGACAATAGATTTCGAGCTGGAAGAGTCTTTAAGAGGTCACACTATACAATTCCCTCATTTTGGAGATAAGGAAACTGAGGACGAGAGAAGTTAAGTGATTTTGCTGAAAGTCCCCAAGTTGTAGATATTTGAATTTTGGGATTTGAATTCATATCCTGTTACAGAATTCTTTCCACTGTGTCATAATGCCCATTTCCCTATCACTTATATCTGGATGAAAGTAGAATGTGCTGCCTTAGGAAATTATTTACCATCACTGGTGTACTTCAAAGGAAGTTTGGAGGACCATTTGTTGGAAATGTTATATTGATAATTCTATATCAGGTACATATTAAACCAGATGATTTGTAAGGTATCTTCCATCTCTGAGAATATTTTATTTGGGAATTGAAATATTTTATTTTCTAGATCCCTTCTCCTCCATATGTCAGTACTTCAAAAATTTTAAGTATTATCTTGTCCCTCTCCCCAATCATTTATTCATTCATTTTATATCACATATTTTCCAATGTAACATCTAGCTCCTTTAAATATTCCCCATACAACATTATATTTTCCTTGCCATAGTATCAAATTAATCAGTATACACAAAACCAGGAATATCTGGATTCAAATCTTGTTTCTGATACATAGTAGTGCTGCATTTTGACTTTTTGCTCCAGTTAACTTTCTAAGACTATATGTTGCAAATAAGTTTCCTAAACAAAAAGAAACAATTTCTTTGGCCAGAATTCCCTATTCGAATGAGATTGTAAGTCTGGTACCTTTTTTGTCCTTCTTTACATCAGACATTCTGTTTAGTACTAGGATATGAAAATAAAAGTGGAATTGTCTTTGTTCCCACAGTTCCTTTCACTTAAGTCATTATAAATCTTGGTAAAAACATAAACACTTTACTTGGCACAGGTGACATTGCTATCATCTTCCATAAATAGTTTAGTATATATAATTTTATTAGCTTAGCAAATTAATAACACACTGATGAGAAATAAAGACACAGAACATTAAAAACTCAAGAATAGGAAGATGGTGGCGAGGTGCAAACAGCTGCTTGAGCTCCGTGTTTTCTCTCAGAACTTACTTCATGACAAGCCTCAGAATTAATGCTTGACTGGAAAAGAAACCCACAAATAATCACCAACAGAAGACATCCTTGAAATTCGCCAGAAAAGGTCTGTATTTGCTTGGGGGAAGGGACAAACAGACTACACGCAGACCAAAGGCAAGCAGCAAGAGGCATGCAGGCAGCTTACACTGCTCAGACCAGAGGGCCGTGGGGTGCAATCTCTTCTGTTTCTGCAAAATAACCTTTACCCCAGAGTGGATATTCTGTCTTGGCAGCAAGCCAGGATCAGCAGAGAAGGTGTAAACACTGGAGGTAAAAAATAAAACCCCTGAAAGCTAGTGTCTCTCGGGACCCAGCCACTCCCACCACCACCTTCTTCAGCACGTTCTTAGAGTCTCAGAGAGATCAGACACAGCACAGCCATAGCTGTCCTGTTAGTGCCTCACTGCTGTCTCCCACAGTCTGTAGAGGAAGCCCGGGAACACTATCCAGCCCCATTCCCCCCCCCCCAGAAACAGACCAATTGTTTCTCTTATCAATTTGTTTTCTTCAAGTCCCGCTCTGAAAAGATGAACAGAAAGTTTAAAAAGGCTCTAACCATTGACTGCTTCTGTATGGAGAGAGAGCAGACTTCAAACCCTGAGGAGACTTAAAAGCAGACTGTCTCCAGAGGAATGCCCTAAGGGGGATATGATCTGCTCCTCAATACACAAGACTATCATAGAGGAAATCAAAAAGGCTGTCACAAGAGAGATAGAAGAGAAATGGGAAAAGGAAATGGAAGCTTAGCAAGAGAGTCTGGAGAAGCCATCTCATGCATTTAAAGGCAGAGTGGATAAAGAAAACAAATCATTGCAAAAAAAAAAAAAATTAGTGAGTTGGAAAAAGAAAACAACTCTCTAAAAAAATAAAATAGATGAAATGAAAAAAAAATCCATAGAAGAAAAAAAAACTCACTTAAAAACTCATTTGGACAATTACAAATAGATATGAAAAAAGTGAGAGAAGAAAATGCATCATTGAAAATTAGAATCAAACAAGTAGAAATGAATGACTCAAGGAGAACCCAAGAAGTAGTCAAGCAAAACCAGAAAAATAAAACAATTGAAAAAAATGTCAAGTACCTTATTGGAAAGAAAACAGACCTGGAAAACAGATCCAAGACAGACAATTTGAGAATAATTGGACTCCCTGAAAAATATAAGGAAAAAAGAGCCTGGACACTATTTTCCAGGAAATTATCAAAGAGAACTGCCCAGACGTTTTAGAAACAGAGGGTAAAATAGACATTGAAAAAATTCATTGATCACCTACTGAAAGGGACCTTAAAATCAAAATGCCAAGAAATATAGTGGCCAAGTTCAAGAACCATCAGATGAAGAAAAAAATATTGGAAGCTGCTAGAAAAAAGCAATTCAGATATGGAAGAGCCATAATAAGGATAACCCAGGATCTAGCAGCATCCACATTAAAGGAACGAAGGGCCTGGAATATGATATTCCGAAAGGCTAAGGAACTTGGTATGCAGCCAAAAATAACTTACCCAGCAAAATGAGCATTCTTTTCCAGGGAAGAAGATGGATATTTAACGAAATAAATGAATTCCATCTATTCTTGATGAAAAACCAGATCTACACAAAATGTTTGATCTTCAAATACAGAACTCAAGAGACTTCTAAAAAGGTAAGAAGAAATCTTGAGAACTATATTTCTGCCATAAAGATATGTAAAGAACACATGTATAATTTGTCCTAGAAACTAGAGGTGGAAAGGAAATTATATCATAAAAAGGGTAAAATGGTGGTATTACATATCATAAAGAGTCAAAGGTAACCTATTATATCTAAGAGAAAGAAAGGAAGGGGATGAACATAGTGTGTATCAATATACATATTCGAATTATGGTGAAACATCTTCCACTTCATTGAAAAGTGGGAGGGAAGGAGTAAGATAAGGGGAAGGCAATACAGAAATTGTGAGGAAAAGGGGTAAAATAGGAAGAAGAACTTTAAGGTGGGGGAGGGATAATAAAAAGGGAGGGCTGTGAAAAGCAAGTGGTGTTCACAAGTATAATACTGGGTAGGGGGTAAGAGGGAAGTAAAGAGAAAAGCATAAGCAGGGGTTAACAGGATGGCAAGCAATATAGAATTAGTCATTATAACCATAAATGTAAATGGGGTAAACTCCCCCATAAAAAGGAAGCAGTTAGCAGACTGGATTAAAAGCCAGAAATCCTACTATATGTTGTTTACAGGAAACACACCTGAAACAGGGTGATGCATTCAAACTAAAAGTAAAAGGGTGGAACAGAATCTACTATGCTTCAGGTGAAGCCAAAAAGCAGGGGTAGCCATCCTCATCTCAGATCAATCAAAAACAAAAATTGATGTAATTAAAAGAGATAAGGAACGGGATTATATCTTGCTAAAAAGTAGCATAGATAATGAAGCAATATCAATATTAAACATATACGCACCAAGTAGTGCAGCATCTAAATTCTTAAAAGACAAATTAAGAGAACTGCAAGAAGAAATAGATAGCAAACCTATAATAGGGGAGATCTTAACTTTGCACTCTCAGAATTAGATAACTCAAAGCACAAAATAAATAAGAAAGAAGTCAAAGACGTAAATAGAATACTAGAAATGTTTGATATGATAGATTTTTGGCGAAAGCTAAATGGAGACAGAAAGGAGTACACTTTCTTCATATACTAGGACATAAAAACCTCAAAATCAAATGCAGTAAGGCAGAAATAGTAAATGCATCCTTTTCAGAGCACAATGCAATGAAAATTACATTCAATAAAAAGCCAGGGTAAAGTAGACCAAAAAATAATTGGAAATTAAATAATCTCATACTAAAGAATGATTGGGTGAAACAGTAAATCATAGAAATAATTAAGAACTTCACCCAAAAAAATGACAATAATGAGACATCATACCAAAATGTGTGGGATATAGCCAAAGCAGTAATAAGGGGAAGTTTTATATCTCTCGGGGCCTACTTGCATAAAATAGAGAAAGAGAAGATCAATGAATTGGCTTACAACTAAAAATGCTAGAAAAGGAACAAATTAAAAACACCCAGACAAACACGGAACTTGAAATTTTAAAAATAAAAGGTGAGATTAATAAAATTGAAAGTAAAAAAACTATTGAATTAATTAATAAAACTAAGAGTTGGTTCTATGAAAAAAAAAAATAGACAAACCATTAGGAAATCTGATTAAAAAAAGGAAAGAGGAAAAACAAATTGATAGTCTTAAAAATGAAAAGGGAGAACTCACCACTAATGAAGAGGAAATTAGAACAATAGTTAGGAACTACTTTGCCCAACTTTATGCCAATAAATTCGATAACTTAAATGAAATAGAAGAATACTTTCAAAAATATAGCTTGCCCAGATTCACAGAGGAAGAAGTAAATAGTCTTTATAGTCCCATGTCAGAAAAAGAAATAGAACAAGCTATTAACCAACTCCCTAAGAAAAATTCCCCAGGACCAGATGGATTTACATGTGAATTCTACCAAACATTTAAAGAACAACTAAGTCCAATGCTATATAAACTATTTGAAAAAATAGGGATTAAATGAATCCTACAAAATTCCTTTTATGACACAGACATGGTATTGATACCTAAACTAGGTAGGCTGAAAACAGAGAAAGAAAATTATAGACCAATCTCCCTATGAATATTGATGCTAAAATCTTAAATATTAGCAAAAAAAAACTTCAGAAAATCATCCCCAGGATAATACACTATGACCAAGTGGGATTTATCCCAGGAATGCAGGGCTGGTTCGATATTAGGAAAACTATTAGCATAATCGACCATGTCAATAACCAAATTAACAAAAACCATATGATCTTCTCAATAGATGCAGAAAAAGCATTTGATAAAATACAACATCCATTCCTACTAAAAACACTTGAGAGTATAGGAATAAATGGATTATTGCATAAAATAATAAGGAGCATATATTTAAAACCTTCAGTAAACATCATATGTAATGGCGATAAACTGGAACCTTTCCCAGTAAGAACAGGAGTGAAACAAGGTTGTCCACTATCACCACTACTATTCAATATTGTACTAGAAATTCTAGCTTTGACAATAAGAGCTGAGAAAGAGATTCAAGGAATTAGAGTACATAATGAGGAAATCAAACTATCACTCTTTGCAGATGGCATGATGGTATACTTAGAAAACCCCAAAGACTCTGCTAAAAAGCTATTAGAAATAATTCAGAACTTTAGCAAAGGATAAAAAAAAATCCACATAAATCCTCAGCATTTTTATACATTACCAACACAATCCAAAAGCAAGAGATACAAAGAGAAATTCAATTCAAAATAACTGTCGATAGTATAAAATATTTGGGAATATATCTACCAAAGAAAAGTCAGGAATTATATAAGCAAAATTACAAAACACTTGCCACAAAAATAGACAGATTTCAATAATTGGAAAGACATTAAGTGCTCTTGGATAGGATGAGAGAATATAATCAAGATGACAATACCCCCTAAATTAATCTATTTATTTAGTGCTATACCAATCAGACTCCCAATAAACTATTTTAATGACCTAGAAAAAATAACAACAAAATTCATATAGAAGAACAAAAGATCGAGAATTTCAAGGGAAATAACGAAAAAAAAAATCAAATGAAGGTGGCCTAGCTGTACCTGATCTAGAACTATATTTTAAAGCAGCAGTCACCAAAACCATAATAGAATAGTTGATCTAGAAATAGAATAGTTGATCAGTGGAATAAGTTAGATTCACGGGCAAGATAGTGAATAAAAATAGCAATCTAGTGTTTGACAAACCCAAAGATCCTAACTTTTGGGATAAGAATTCATTATTTGACAAAAAATGCTGGGAAAACTGGAAATTAGTATGGCAGAAACTAGGCATGGACCCACTCTTAAAACTACATACTAAGATAAGATCAAAATGTGTCCATGATTTAGGCATAAAGAACGAGATCATAAATAAATTAGAGTAACCTAGGATAGTTTACCTCTCCGACTTGTGGAGGAGGAAGGAATTTGTGACCAAAGGAGAACTAGAGATCATTATTGATCACAAAATAGAAAGTTTTGATTACATCAAATTAAAAAGGTTTTGTACAAACAAAACTAATGCAAACAAAATTAGAAGGGAAGTAACAATTTGAGAAAACATTTTTACAGTTCTGATAAAGGCCTCATCTCCAAAATATACACAAAATTGACTCTAATTTATAAGAAATCAAGCTATTCTCCAATTGATAAATGGTCAAAGGATATGAACAGACAATTTTCAGATGATGAAATTGAAACTATTTCCACTCATATGAAAGAGTGTTCCAAATCACTATTGATTAGAGAAATGCAAATTAAGACATCTCTGAGATACCACTACACACCTGTCAGATTGGCTAAGATGACAGGAACAAATAATCATGAATGTTGGAGGGGATATAGGAAAACTGGGACACTGATGCATTGTTGGTGGAATTGTGAAAGAATCCAACCATTCTGGAGAGCAATCTGGAATTATGTCAAAAAATTTATCAAACTGTGCATACCCTTTGATCTAGCAGTGCTACTACTTGGCTTATATCCCAAGGAAATACTAAAGAAGAGAAAGGGACCTGTATGTGCCAAAATGTTTGTGGCAGCCCTTTTTGCAGGGCTAGAAACTGGATGCCCATCAATTGGAGAATGGTTGGGTAAATTATGATATATGAATGTTACGTAATGTTATTGTTCTGTAAGAAATGACCAACAGGATGAATACAGAGAGCCTTGGAGAGACTTACATTAACTGATGCTGAGTGAAATGAGCAGAACTAGGAGATCACTATACACTTCAACAGCAATTCTATATGAGGATGTATTCTGATGGAAATGGATATCTTCAACATAGAGAAGAGCTAATCCAATTCCAATTGATCAATGATGGACAGAATCATCTACACCTAGAGAAGGAACAGTGGGAAATGAGTGTAAACTGTTAGCATTTTTTGTTTTTCTCCCCAGGTTATTTTTACCTTCCGAATCCAATTCTTCCTTTGCAACAACAACAACAACAACAGAATTCGGTTCTGCACAAATATATTGTACCTAGGATATACTATAACATATTTAATATGTATGGGAATGCCTGCCATCTAGGGGAGAGGTTTGAGGGAAGGAGGGGAAAAATTCAGAACAGAAGGGAGTACAAGGGATAATGTTGTAAAAAATTACCTATGCATATATACTGTCAAAAAATATTATAATTATAAAATTAATAAAAAAAGAAAACTCAAGAATAATAAACTACATACAAAATATTGCCTGCTACCTAGGATGTTAGGATGAGTGTGAAAGACACAATAGGCTATCCAGAGCATTCAGTGTATAGCATTAAGGTAATGAGAACCTGACATTGGAGGAGTACAAGGAAATGAAAGGCATTCACAAATTCAAATTCCCCTTCTTCATGCACATTCTATCTTATATTTCTATTTTGCTTTTGTTCAAGTTATCTCACTGAAGTGTCATAACTCAATGAAGTAGTCAGACTCCCAGAGAGAAATGATTTGCCCAATCATTTAGTTAATTTATGGTAGTAAGCACTAGATTTCATACTTTCTACTCCAGCTTCTTGTTTCAATACATTTCTCATTTTGTAGGAAGCATATCTCTTGCTTCTGGCAGTGGTCCTCAAACTTTTTAAATAGGGGGCCAGTTCACCGTCCCTCAGACTGCTGGAGGAATGGACTATAGTAAAAACAAAAACTCACACTCTGTCTCCACCTCTCAGCCCATTTGCCATAACCCAGCAGGCCACATAAATGTAGTTTGAGAACCCCTGTAAAGTTTCTGAGATGCTGAGAAAAGCCTAGGCTTCAGAATTCCTGTTTGCAGCAAACTATAGCCAGTTTCTGAGTGTTATTTTAAGGTGTGAGGTAGGTTTTTTGGGGTGTTTTATGTTATGACATGCTTTACTGCCTGAGAATGAGGCTGGCCTGTGAGGCCGAGACTTAATGTCCTAATTTATATTTTCATAGAGCAGGGGATACATTTTTCTTCGGGACAACATGTCAGTTGACTGTAAAAGGGATTATATTTCAAGATAACATAAGAATAATGTGAACTCTGGGGCTGAAATTCACAGTTGGAAAAACTGAGGGCCCAGGGAAAAGCAAAGGATAGAAAGGTCATGAACATTCACCTCTCAAAAGAGACTCTAGAAGAATGTATTGTTCTAATTCTGAAAACAAATAAACATTGTGAAGTCTTGTTATTTCAAGGGAACAAGAAGAATAGCCATACATGTTTGCTTGTCTTCAGACTCTTGGGTTTAAGGATGCTCAGTCCCTTAGACATTTTTGATCATTCATTCAATTTATTTATTCTTTCATTCAACTACACTTTATTGAGTACCTATGTTCTGTGAACTATTCAAAAAAACTCAGAGGAAATTAAATTTCTTCTCTCCCATTTTATAATAGATATTCAAGAGAGGAAATTGAGAAAAATGAAAAAGGGAATTGTTCAAGATTACATGGCTGGCCAATATTAGGCAGAAAAACAGGCATCCTAATTTGATCTTAGATTATACATTTGTGGGAATTCTTAACCATTTATATTTCATGAGTCACTCTGTGGTGAAGCCTATAGACCCCTTATTAGATAAATGACTTTAAATGCACAAAATAAAATTCATAGGCAGATCTAAGATAGTATAGAGTTAAATGAGCCTTTCCCAGTTTTCCTTGGAAAAATGCTAAATTAGGCCTCTAAATGGATTCTGAAGTGACAGAACCCACAAAAACATGGAATATAACAATTTTCCAATGTATGATAACTTAGAAGGACTTCAAAAAAGGTCTATTTCACTTGGATAAAAGGAGAATGCAGCCCAGCACAAGCACAGTGCAGGGAATGTAGTAGAAGGCTCTTAGCCACAGCACAGATCAGCAACTAAAGTCCTGATCCAGCTTTGAAGCATTCCATCCCAGTGCAAAGGCAAATTTCAAGTCCTAGAACAATAGACATAACTACACTGGCTCCTCTAGAATAGCCTAGAGCTGTCTAGGCAAGCTACCAGCACCTCAGGCCCCAATGTGGAAAGTCAGAGATGAAGCCCCTGTCCCCCAGAAAAAAGAAGCTTGGGACAGTGTTTCTTATAGTCTAGGAGAGAAGACCAATTTTTAAAATGAGGGGAAGAGATCTTTGCGGCCAAGATGGCGGAGAAGAAACACACGACTCAGTGAACGTCCTCACTCCCTCACAACCAATTAGATAAATTAAGTCTCAAAATTAGCTCAGGACTGATAGATACCACAAGGACTGGAAGCACGACTTACCAGCTGAAGAGAATCTGGAGTTTCAACAGGAAAGGTCAGTTCTCAGGGGAGGAATAAGAAAGACCAGCACAGACGGTGGGGTAGGGGCACACTGCGCCCATTGCGCTGGGAGGGGCTCTGGGATCAGAGAAGCCACTGAGGTAAAGGAATCTGGCACAGGCTGTTAGCTCTTCTCTGCTAATTATTTAGCAGTTCAGAAGAGAAAGCCAAAATATTTTAAAACTCAGATTAGATTTCCCCCCCTCCCCCACCCTGGGGGTGACTCAGGCACAGATCTCGGCACCAGGGGGTGTGGCCTCAGCTACCTCCTGAGAATAGTTAAGAGACTGACAAGTGGGTGGATACGGCCCAAGGCAACACACACTGCCTAGCTTAGCTGGAGGGAGTGGAATTCAGCTCCAGGAAGTCCCAGAGAAGCGGAACCTTTGAACTAGGGACCGCGGTTTCTGGCAGACACTTCCAGTTTGAGCGCAGGGGCTTCTCACGTCACCTGCTGCAGACACCCACTCCCCACCCGGACACATAGGCTGAGCTTCTTGCTGTCTTCACTATTCTACGCCCTCAAAGCACAGCAGTGCTAATCACCTCTGAGGCGCTTCCAGGGAGGGGTTGGGGAACTCTCTCCCAGAGCTCTCTCTTAGCGCGGGCACAGGGGCCGCTGCATCCATCCGGTCTGGGAGGAAGCTGGTAAAGAAGTAAATAAATAATTTCCTACCCCAGGGACAGACCCCAAAAGATTTTTTAAGTATGAACAAAAAAGCTAGAAAAACTATAGATTCCTTCTATACAGAGAAAGAGCGGGTATCCAACCCCGAGGAAGTTAACAGCAAAGATTCAGAAGATAACAACCTAAAGGGGAACGATTCCTGCCCCCCATCACATAACTCTCTCCTAGAAGAAGCTCTTAAAAAATTGAGGGAGATCGAAGAAAAATGGGGAAAAGAAAGGGAAGTTATGATAGAGAGTAACAACGTCCTGAAATTGGAGTTGGAAAAAATAAAGAATTCACAGGAGATGCAGGGAAACAAAATTAGTGAATTAGAAAAGGTTAAAAAAACACAGGAAAGTAGGATTTCTGAATTGGAAAAGATAAAAAAGTCTCAAGAAAATAGAATTTCTGAATTGGAAAAAGAAAATAATTCTCAAAAAAAAAAATTAGGGAAATGGAAAAAAATTCAATAGAGCAAAATAATTCATTTAAAAACGAAATTGGGCATTTACAAAAAGAACTAAAAACTGTGAAAGAAGAAAATAACTCCTTAAAAGTCAGGATGGAACAAATAGAAATGAATGATTCCCAGAGAACCCAAGAATCAGTCAAACAAAACAAAAAAAATGAGAAGCTGGAGAACAACGTCAAATACTTACTGGGAAAATCTATAGACCTGGAAAATAGATCTAGGAGAGATAATCTGCGGATTATTGGACTTCCAGAAAACTATGACCAAAAAAAGAGCCTAGATTCTATTTTACAGGAAATTATCAAAGAGAACTGTCCAGAGATAATAGAAACAGAAGGGAAAGTAGATGTGGAAAGAATTCATCGAACTCCTTCTGAAATAGACCCTAAAAAAAGAACACCACGGAATATTGTGGCTAAGCTGCAGAATTACCACACAAAGGAGAAAATCCTGCAAGCAGCTAGAAAAAAACAATTTAAATACCAAGGTGCCACAATAAGGGTCACCCAAGATCTGGCTGCCTCCACATTAAAAGATAGAAGGGCCTGGAACCTGATATTCCGTAAGGCAAAAGATCAAGGACTGCAACCAAGAATGAACTACCCAGCTAAGTTTAACATCTTTTTCCATGGAAGAAGATGGTCATTCAATGAAACAGAGGAATTCTATATGTTTCTAAGAAAAAAACCAGACTTAAACAAAAAATTTGATCTACATCCACAAGACTGAAGAGAAACAGAAAAAGGTACACAGAACCCTTGAGAACTGTAACTCTGTTGTGGGTATATAAAAAATACTCAAGGATAATTTGATTTTACTGTTATAAAAGAAAAAAAGGGGGGTGTAGTAAAGGGAAGGAGGTCGGTTCAGAAAAAGGGGAAGGAGTGATAAAAAGAGGGAAACTACATCCCAGGAAGAGACATAGAAAATACACCATATCTGAGGGAACTTAGTGAGGGGGAGAATCATTGTGTGAATCTTACTCTCATCAGAAGAGACTCAAAGAGTAAATAATTAACATATTTGTTTTTCAGAGAATTTTCTCTCACCTCATTAAAAGGGGGGAGAGGAAAAGGGAAAAGGAAAAGGAGAATAAGTGAAGGGACTTGGAGGGAGGGGGGAGGGATCCTAAAAAAAAAAAAAGAGGAAGGGTTGCGCGTCACAAGGGGGGGTCTGTAAATTAAATATCGGGGAAGGGGATCAGGGGGGTCAAGGGGAAAAAAGCATAATCTGGGGATAATACGATGGCAGGAAATACAGAATTAGTAATTTTAACTGTAAATGTAAATGGGATGAACGATCCCATCAAACGGAGACGGATAGTAGATTGGATCAAAAAGCAGAACCCTACAATATGTTGCCTACAGGAAACACACTTAAAGCAGGGAGATACATACAGAGTAAAGGTAAAAGGTTGGAACAGAGCCTATTATGCTTCAGGTAAAGCCAAAAAAGCAGGGGTAGCTATCCTTATCTCAGATCAAGCAAAAGCAGAAGTAGATCTCGTTAAAAAAGATAAGGAAGGAAACTATATCCTGCTGAAAGGTAGCATAAATAATGAAGCCATATCAATACTAAACATATATGCACCAAGTGGTATAGCATCTAACTTTCTAAAGGAAAAGTTAAGAGAACTGCAAGAAGAAATAGACAGTAAAACTATAATAGTGGGAGATCTCAACCTTGCACTCTCAGATTTAGACAAATCAAACCACAAAACAAACAAGAAAGAAATTAAAAAAGTAAATAGAACATTAGAAAAACTAGGTATGATAGACCTTTGGAGAAAACTGAATGGCAATAGGAAGGAATATACTTTCTTCTCAGCAGTCCATGGATCCTATACAAAAATTGACCATATACTAGGACATAAAGATCTCAAAATTAAATGTAGGAAGGCAGAAATAATAAATGCCTTCTTCTCAGATCACAATGCAATAAAAGCTACATTCAGTAAAAAGTTAGGGGTAAATAGACCAAAAAGTAATTGGAAACTGAATAATCTCATCTTAAAGAATGACTGGGTGAAAGAGCAAATTATAGAAACAATTAAAAATTTCACCCAAGATAATGATAATGATGAGACATCATATCAAAATCTTTGGGATGCAGCTAAAGCGGTAATAAGGGGAAATTTTATATCTTTAGAGGCTTATTTGAAGAAAATTGAGAAAGAGAAGATTAACGAATTGGGCTTACAACTTAAAAGGCTAGAAAAAGACCAAATTATAAACCCCCAACCAAAAATTAAACTCGAAATACAAAAATTAAAAGGAGAAATCAATAAAATTGAAAGTAAAAAAAACCATTGAATTAATAAATAAAACCAAGAGTTGGTTTTATGAAAAAGCCAATAAAATAGATAAACCTTTGGTAAATTTGATCAAAAAAAAGAAAGAGGAAAATCAAATTGATAGTCTTACAAATGAAAAGGGGGATCTTTCCACCAATGAAGAGGAAATTAGAGAAATAATAAGGAGTTACTTTGCCCAACTTTATGCCAATAAATTTGATAACTTAAGTGAAATGGATGACTTCCTCCAAAAATATAGGCTCCCTAGATTAACAGAGGAGGAGATAAATTGCTTAAATAGTCCCATTTCAGAAAAAGAAATAGAACAAGCTATTAATCAACTCCCCAGGAAAAAATCCCCAGGGCCAGATGGATTCACATGTGAATTCTACCAAACATTTAAAGAACAATTAGCCCCAATGTTATATAAATTATTTGAAAAAATAGGGGATGAAGGAGTCCTACCAAATTCCTTTTATGACACAGACATGGTACTGATACCTAAACCTGGTAGATCGAAAACTGAGAAAGAAAATTATAGACCAATCTCCTTAATGAATATTGATGCTAAAATCTTAAATAAGATATTAGCAAAAAGACTTCAGAAAATCATCTCCAAGATAATACACTATGATCAAGTAGGATTTATTCCAGGAATGCAGGGCTGGTTTAATATTAGGAAAACTATTAATATAATTGACCATATTAATAATCAAATTAATAAGAACCATATGATCATCTCAATAGATGCAGAAAAAGCATTTGACAAAATCCAACATCCATTCCTACTAAAAACTCTTGAGAGTATAGGAATAAATGGATTATTCCTTAGAATAATCAGGAGTATATATTTAAGACCGTCAGTAAGCATAATATGCAATAGAAATAAACTGCAACCTTTCCCAGTAAGATCAGGAGTGAAACAAGGTTGCCCACTATCACCATTACTATTCAATATAGTACTAGAAACGCTAGCCTCGGCAATAAGAGCCGAGAAAGAGATTCAAGGAATTAGAGTAGGAAATGAGGAAATTAAACTATCACTTTTTGCAGATGACATGATGGTATACTTAGAGAACCCCAAAGACTCTGCTAAAAAGCTACTAGAAATAATTCAAAATTTCAGCAAAGTGGCAGGATACAAAATAAATCCACATAAATCCTCGGCATTTTTATATATCACTAACAAAATGCAACAGCAAGAGATACAAAGAGAAATTCCATTCCAAACAAATGTTGAGAGTATAAAATATTTGGGAATCCATCTACCAAAGAAAAGTCAGGAATTATATGAGAAAAATTACAAAACACTTGCCACAAAAATAAAATCAGATTTAAATAATTGGAAAGACATTCAGTGCTCTTGGATAGGCCGAGCGAATATAATAAAGATGACAATACTCCCCAAACTCATCTATTTATTTAGTGCTATACCAATCAGACTCCCAAGAAACTATTTTAATGACCTAGAAAAAATAACAACAAAATTCATATGGAAGAATAAAAGGTCAAGAATTGCAAGGGAACTAATGAAAAAAAACTCAGAGGAAGGTGGTCTAAGTGTACCTGATCTAAAGCTATATTATATAGCAGCAGTCACCAAAACCATTTGGTATTGGCTAAGACCGGTAGATCAGTGGAACAGATTAGATACAAAGGACAAAAAAGGGTACATCTATAGCAATCTAATCTTTGACAAACCCAAAGATTCCAACATTAGGGATAAAAATTCATTATTCGGAAAAAACTGTTGGGAAAACTGGAAATTAGTATGGCAGAAATTAGATATGGATCCACACTTAACACCATATACCAAGATAAGATCAAAATGGGTCCATGATTTAGGCATAAAGAGGGAGATAATAAATAGATTAGAGGAACAGAGGATAATCTACCTCTCAGACTTGTGGAGGAGGAAGGAATTTATGACCAGAGGAGAACTAGAGATCATTATTGATCACAAAATAGAAGATTTTGATTACATCAAACTAAAAAGTTTCTGTACAAATAATACTAATGCAAACAAGATTAGAAGGGAAGTAACAAATTGGGAAAATATTTTTAAAAACAAAGGTTCTGACAAAGGTCTCATTTCCAAAATATATAGAGAACTGACCATAATTTATAAGAAACCAAACCATTCTCCAATTGATAAATGGTCAAAGGATATGAACAGACAATTCTCAGAGGAAGAAATTGAAACTATATCCACTCACATGAAAGAGTGTTCCAAATCACTACTGATCAGAGAAATGCAAATTAAGACCACTCTGAGATACCACTACACACCTGTCAGATTGGCTAAGATGACAGGAACAAATAATGACAAATGTTGGAGGGGATGTGGGGAAATTGGGACACTAATACATTGCTGGTGGAGTTGTGAAAGAATCCAGCCATTCTGGAGAGCAATCTGGAATTATGCCCAAAAAGTTATCAAACTGTGCATACCCTTTGACCCAGCAGCGCTACTACTGGGATTATATTCCAAAGAAATACTAAAGAGCGGAAAGAGACATATATGTGCCAAAATGTTTGTGGCAGCTCTTTTTGTTGTAGCTAGAAACTGGAAGATGAATGGATGTCCATCAGTTGGAGAATGGTTGGGTAAATTGTGGTATATGAAAGTTATGGAATATTATTGCTCAGTAAGAAATGACCAGCAGGAGGAATACAGAGAGAGTTGGAGAGACTTAAATCAACTGATGCTGAGTGAAATGAGCAGAACCAGAAGATCACTGTACACTTCAACAACAATACTGTATGGGGATGTATTCTGATGGAAGTGGAAATCTTCAACATAAAGAAGATCCAACTCACTTCCAGTTGATCAATGATGGACAGAGGTAGATACACCCAGAGAAGAAACACTGGGAGGGGAATGTAAATTGTTAGCACTAATATCTGTCTGCCCAGGTTGCATGTACCTTCGGATTCTAATGTTTATTGTGCAACAAGAAAATGATATTCACACACATGTATTGTACTTAGACTATATTGTAACACATGTAAAATGTATGGTATTGCCTGTCGTCGGGGGGAGGGAATAAGGGAGGGGGGGTAATTTGGAAAAATGAATACAAGGGATAATATTATAAAATATATATATATATATAATAAAAAAAATAAAAAAAAAATTTAATAAAAAAAAAAAACTATCTTTGCATATATTTTGAAAATAAAAATCTATTAAAAAAAAAAAAAATAAAAATGAGGGGAAGAAACAACAAAAGAATCCTGCCCATACTATAGTCTCAGGGCTATATACTATATACTATATACTATATACTATATACTATATACTATATATACTATATACTATAGATCAGAATACAAACCCAAAAGAGGACAGCAATGATAAAATGACTACATGTGAAGCCTCAAAAGGGAATATGAATTGATCTCAAACTTAAAAGGTTATCTTGAAAGAGCTCAAAAAATATTTTAAAAGTCAAGTAAGAGAAGAAGAAGGAAAATGAGGGAAAGAAAATGAGAATTGTGCAGATTATGAAAAAAAAATCTTTTTGCTTAAAAAAACAGAACAAAAATTTACTGAAAAAATTAACCCTATAAAAAATAGAATTATCCAAATAGAAAAAAATCCATTGTTGAAAACAACTCTTCCAAAAGTAGAATTAGCCAAAGGAAAAGGAGATTAAAAGCTAATTAAAGAAAATAATTCATTAAAAATTAGAATTAAGCAAGAGACAGCAATAATCAAATAAAATCAAAAGGATGAAAAAAATAGAAGAAAATATAAAATATCTTTTTTTGAGAAACAACTGGCTTGAAAAATAGATCCTTGAGAGAGAATTTAAGAATTTTTGGACTACCTGAAAGAGGAGAGAGAGGGAGAGGAAGAGGGAGAGGAAGAAGGAGAGGGAGGGAAGGAGGGAGGGAAAGGAGTCTGGTATCCTAGAGCCAAAGTGTAAAAAAATCATTGAAAGAATCCATTAATTGCCTTCTAAAAGAAATCCCAAAATCAAAACTCCAAGGAATATTGTAGCCAAATTCCAGAATTTTCAGGTCAAGGAGAAAATATCGCAAGCAGCCAGAAGGAAACAATTAAAATCCCAAACTGTCACAGTCAGGATTACACCGGATTTACAGGTCTCTAACTTTAAAGGATTGGGAGTGTGCAAAATAGGACATTTCAAAAGGCAAAGGAGATTAGACAACAACCAAAAATCAATTACCAAGCAAAACCAAACATAATCATTCAGAGGAAAAGATGTTTATTAATTGAAAGAGGGTACTTTCAAACTATCCTGATGAAAAGACCAGAACTGAACTGAAAATTCAATCTTCAAATATAGGACTCAAGAGAAGCATAAGAATGTAAACAGGAAAGGGGGAGAATGTTATTTATTAAGTTTAAACTGTTTATGTATCCACATTGGAAGGTGATACTTGTAACAGTCAACAATTGTCTCTCATAGTGCAGTTAGGAGTATGTATTGATGAAGGTTGTAAGTATAGCTTACTTATATGACTTTAATATAATGACTAAAAAATTAATGAGTAAAAAAAAAGGATTGTACTAGGAGAAAAGAAAAAGGGGAAGCAGAATAGTGCAAACTGCATCACATAAAGAGGCAGAAAAGATCTATTATAGCAGAAGGAAAGAAGGATATGGGTGAGTATTGTTTGAATCTTACTCTCATCAGATTTAGCTTAAAGAGGGAATAATAAATATTTAGCCAGATATCGAAAATTATCTAATCCTATAGGAAAGTAGAAGGGAAAAGAAGAAGGCAAAAAGGGGGAAGCTAATAGAAGGAAGGACAGAAGCAGGATGGAAAAGACGAAATAAAAGGGAGAGGCTGCAAAAAGGAAGGACAGATTGAAGGAAATAGGGATCAGAAGCAAAATAGTCATGAAGAGGACAGGGTAAAAGAAAATAGAAAAGTATAAATGGGGAAAAATAGGATGGAGGGGAATATACATTAATCATGACTATGAATGTGAATGGGAGGAACTCTCTCATAAAACAGAATTGAATAGCAATATGGATTAAAAGCCAGAATCCTACAGTATAATGTTTACAAGAACCACATTTGATGCAGAGATATACATACTTAATAAATGTTAAAAGCTGGAGAAATATATTATGCTTCAGCTGAAGTTAAAAAATAAAAAAGGAGTAGCAATCCTGATTTCAGACAAAGCTAAAACAAATTTTTAAAAATTGATATAATGAAAAGAGATAAAGAAAGGAAACTACACCTTCCGAAAGGATACCAGAGACAATGAAGTAATACTACTTCTAAACATATATCCACCAAGTGGTATGGCATCCAAATTCCTAAAAGAGATGTTCAGTGAATTATAGGAAGAAATAGAAAAACTATATTAGTGACAGACCTCAACCTCCCTACCTCAGAATTAGATAAATCTAACCACAAAATAAACAGATGAATAGAATTTTAGAAAACCTATATATGATAGACTCCTGGAGAAAACTGAATGGATTTAGAAAGGAATATACTTTTTTTTTTCTCAATGGACATAGCACCCACACAAATAGATTAGTCTATAAAAATCTTATAATCAATTTCAGAAAGGCAGAAATACTAAATTCAGTCTTTACATATCATGGGAAAATTGTAATATGCAATAAAAGGCCATGGAAAGATAGATCAAAATTAATTGGAAATTAAATAATCTAATCTTAAAAAAATGAGTGGATCAATAAATCCTAGAAACAACAAATAACTTTATCCAAGAGAATGGCAATAATGAAACAACATACCAAAACTTATGGGATGCATTCAAAGCAATTCATAGGGTAAATTTTATATCTTTAAATTACTAAAATAGAGAAAAGAGATCAATTGGGCATAAATTGAAAAAACTAGAATAAAGTACAAGTTGAAAATCCTAAATTAAATATCAAATTCTGAAGTCCTGAAAATCAAAGGAAAGATTAATAAAATTGAAAGTAAGAAAACCAAAAATTGCTTTTATGAAAAAAACAATAAAATAAGTAAACTTTTGATTAATTTGATTGCAAAAAAGAAAGAAGAAAATCAAATTGATAGTGAATTCTCTCTTTTCATTTTTGATACTGGCAATGAAGAAGAAATTATAGTAAAAATTAGGAGCTATTCTGCTTAACTGCATGCCAATAAATCTGATTATCTAAGTGAAATGGATGAATGTTTACAAAAATGTAAATTGTCTAGATTAACAGAAGAGAAAATAAAATGTTTAACCCCATTTTAGAATAAGTCATTTTAAATAAGCCAAACTCCCTAAGAAAAAATTTCCATGGCCACATAGATTTACAAGTGAATTCTACCAAAGATTTAAATAACAATTGATTTCATTGTTGTTTAACTTATTAAAAATAAAAAAGCTAAACAAAGAGCACCTTTAAATTCAATTTGTGTCACAAATATAGTGCTGATATCTAAACTAAGAAAAGTCAAAAGATTAAAACAACATATTTTTTGCCTAATGAATATTGATAAAAATCTTAAATAAAATATTATCAAAGAAACTGCAGCAATATTTCACAAGGATAATATAGTATGGGCAAATGGGATTTATCCCAGGAATTCAGGTCTGGTTCAATATCAGTAAAACTATCAGCATAATTGATCATATCAATAACAAAAGTAACAAAAATTAGATGATTATCTCAATAGATGCAGAAAAGGCACTTGTCAAAATATAACACCCATTATTAATTAAATTAAGAAAAAACACTGGAGAGCATAGGAATAAATGGAGTTTTCCTTAAATTTTTAATTAGCATGTATCTAAAACCATTAGCAAGCATTATATGTAATGGAAATAAATTAGAAGCATTCCCATTCAAATTCAGACAACTCTGAGTTATCACTTTAAACTTCTCATGCTGGCTATAATGATAGAAAAAAAAAAAAACATAATGACAAATATTGGCAGAGATGTGATAAAACTTGGACACTTGTATTTTGGTGGAGTTGTGAAATAATCAAGCCATTCTGGAAAACAATTTGGAACTATGCCCAAAGGACTGTAAAATTGCAAATACTTTGATTAAGCAAAACCACTAATAGTTCTATATCCCAAAGAGTAATACAAAGGGGGAAAAAACCCACATGTGCAAAAATATTTATGGAAGCTCTTTTGTGATGGTAAAGAATTGGAAATTGAGGGGCTGTCCATCAATTGGTGAACAAGTTGTGGCATATGAATATAATGGAATACTATTGTTTTTAAATAAATGATGTGCAGATGGATTTCAGAAAAACTTGGAAAGTCTTGCAGGAGCTGATGCTAAGTTAAATGAGCAAAACCAGGAGAATATTGTACCTAGTAACAACATTATGGTGTGATGATCAACTATGACAGACTTAGGTCTTCTCAGTGATATGAGAGATTTCCAAATGACTTGTGATAGAATATGTCATCCATATTCAGAGAGAGGATTATAAAGACTGAATGGAGATCAAAGCATACTTTACTTAAAAAAAAATTGTTTTTCTTCTTTCTACTAGGTTTCCCCCCTTACTCTGAGTCTTTTTTCACAACATGACTAATAGGGAGATAGGTTTAATATGATTTTACATGTATAGCTTATGTTAGAATGTTTGTTATTTGGGTGAGGTAAAAAAGAGAAGGAAAAAAAAATTAGAACTCAAAATCTTACCAAAATCAGTGTTGAAAATTACCTTTACATGGAATTGGGTAAAATATTATTAAGTTAACAAAAAAAATTGAACTTGAAATATGCATAAAAATACAAAGGAAATCAATTATATATATTATATATTTTTCTAATCCAAGTTTAGGGAACTCCTGAAATCTGTCCCAGTACTTCATAGATTCCCCCAAGTTAAGAATTCTGGCTCTAGATTAATAGAATACCTGAGTAGGAGAGATTAAAGAGAGGTTAGGAAGGGGGAGGAGAAGGAAGAAAAGGAAGAAGAGGAGGAAGAGAAAAACTTGAAGACAAGTTTTCCTGCTTCATAGTTTTGTTCCACAAAGAACATCTGAATTCAAGCACCAGGACTAACTAGGTATATGACTTACCTCACTTGACTTACCTGAATGTTAATATCCTTAGATGTAAAAATAACTTATTTTTATGGATGAAGCAGCCAATAGGGGAAGAGACTTGCCCAATATTATACAGAAGATTATTGACATAATTTATTGAATGCAAACTCATGTCCTGATTTATCCCTTCAGTCCAATGCTCTTAGTTATGTAGCAGATTGCCTCAATAAAGTCAAGATTATTGAATCTATAACAGGAAAGGACTTCAGAAGCTATGGAGTTCAACCCCCCTTATTTATAAAGATGGGAACATCGAAGCTCAAGGAAAATAATATTACATAGGTGGTTAAAGCCAGAAGTGGGTTTTGAATCCATATCAATGACCCAATGTCAACTCCCTTCCTACTATACAATACTGGCCCAAAGGACTTAAGAAATGTTTGTTAATCATCTATCATATGTTAATGCTATGGAGTCCTTCAGGAGTAATAATAATAACAACAATAATGATAGCCATTTTTGTAGCATTTTAAAGTTTTCAAGGTGATCTTGTTACAGCCTTCAGTCAATCCTGTGAGATGCTTCAGAAGAAAACAAATGAAGCTGAGTAAAGTTCAATGACTTACTCATGTTCATAGAGCATAGAGAGGCAGGAATTAAATCCCTTTCATTCTGACTCCAGCACCCTAGGTCACCCATAAATTCATTAATTTTAATAAATAATTTATTTGAGTATGTAGCATGCCTTGACCATTGTTCTAGACTATGTAGGAAGATACATGGAAGTAAGAGAGTTAAGGGCTATCTTCAAGGATTTTACAATATGGAAATCTGTGGCTTATCTATGCCATAATTGATTATTTTCATGAGTATAGATAAGTTCTTAGAGAATCAAACTGATAAATATTATGGGAGTGAAGGAGAAGTGGCAGAATATTTGTATGAAGATAGAAATGATGCCGGACTATAGTATATATTAAACTTCAGGTAAAAGGGTAATTTCCTTCATGTCTTAGGTTCAGAAACAGAACAAAGTGATCCATTAATTCAATTATTCCTCACTCAGCAAGTATTTATCCTTTATGCAGAACATTGTACAGGAGAAAATAAAGAGATTAAATAAGGCCTGCTCAAGCTTCTGAAGACAGTTTGGAATTAATAGCAAAGATAAGACATGTGTAGAACTGAAGTAATATAAATTAAATATGAAAGGCTTTTAAGAATATAAAGTATTAGGTGATCAGATACAGAAGAGATTACTACCAGTTGAATTTCTTTCAAAGACTTCATTGAGGAAAGTGGATGTCAAAGAATGGATCAGTGGATAGACATGGGAGAAGGTAGATATTCCAAGCATAAAGTGCAATCTGAATAAGGGCCCTAGTGAGTGTGAGAGCTTGCAATTTTCTTGGGGAACATTGAGTATAGTTTAACTGTAGGGATAACTTGGAGCCAGATTGGGAATCAATGTGGTAGGGGCCTGGGATGAGAGGGATTTCTTCTGTTTATATCAACTGAGGTCCTAGATGGTAACAACAGTGGGAGGAAGCATGTTTCCTTGTACTTGAAAAGAAACTTGCTTTTGCCTTTGATCTGCTGCCATAATAATGTTCAACTCATCTTTCCCATATGTTACATTATGATGATTGCACAGTTGACACAAGAGTGTCAGTATGTGGAAATGTTTTGCTAAACACAGCATATTTTCTTAATGTTTGCTAATAAATATGAATGTAGGAAAGTCACATGCATTGTTAGACTTGAAGTTTGGGAATTTAGCAATCTTCTTTCATGTAGATTTTTTTCTGAAATAAAAGAACTCCCTGTCACTTTGGAAGCCCTCCAACTTTTTTAGCCTAATAAGGCTCATGGACTGGAATGGGTCAGGCAGGAAATTATTGCTTTCTTTTCCTCCCTGCCCTCCTTTTCCCACCTCTGGGAATGTCACTTAAGAAAGGTTTTTCTTGAAGCCAGTCACTTGGTAAGTGTTCAAATATTAATTGGTAACCATGAGCTACAGTAGGATTGATTTGCTGAGGCCTAACAAATTCTTGTTCAGATTTTCAAGGCCAATCCCCTCCTGGTGACAAGAGGGAGTTTGTTCTGTTCTCTTTTCAGTCAGTTGAGTGATCTGTGACAGAGAGAAGGAGAGAGAATTTGGAGTATTGGGTTTAACAGGGGTTGGAAAAAAGTAATGAGAGGGAGCATATTGGTTTGGGGCTTGGAAGGGGGAAAATACTATTTTTCTGAAACTCAGATATTTTTTCCAGTGTATGTATGCATCAACAAGAGTCAAATAAATACATCTGAAAATAGATATTTTCTAGCTATGCCTAGAATTCTTTGTTCATTCTCTTATTTATTGCTAGTCCAATGCCCCACTTTGCTCTCCTCTGCCTTATTGCCACCAGATAAAGCAAAAGAGTAGTTCTGTCAACATGGTTCACTGATTACAGATGAAATTTAATTATATGTCTTTAAAATATAACATAAGCCAATTTTTTAAAAGGGATCCTGGTCTGATAATGAAGGCAAGAAACTCTCATTCTGATCATTACTTTCAAATTTCAGCCTTAAAAGAATTAGCTTTTGAATCAGACCCATGCATAAAATTAAAATACCTGTCTTATATAAGGACCAGACATTTATAAGTTTTTAGTCCAAGGGTCATGAAACATTGGAATGTGTTTCTAGAGAAGGAAATAAAATCTCTGGAAATGTTTAAATGTGGAGTAATATTTAAGGATAGAGGTGATAACTTTTCTACCTGAGGTGTCATAAGTGTCCTGAAGGAAAAAGTTTGGCTTAGATATATGTAAGCCCCTTTAAAGCAGATGACAAACTCTTTGAGGGAGAGATCTGTTTTCTTTTTTTCTATATCTGCAGGACCAAACACAGAATCTTGTGAATTACAAGTCTTCATTAAATTGTTATTGAATTAAATGAACTCTGTACTATCCAAAGCAATAGATGGCTAGTTAGATTTTTAATTGCCTTCATAAACTGTCTGAAAATGTTTTTGCAACTTTTTGCTAAAAGGGATAGATTTTTTTGTTTCTGTGTAAGGACATGTTGAAATGAACCAAACATACAAACCAACCAAACACAGTAATTCCAAATAGTTCTTGTGTGTGACACAGAACATTTGATCCTTGAGGTTGAAACTGCAAGCAATGATATATATATATATGGATGAATCTTCAACTTAATGTTGGCTTTACTGATATCATGTATAGCCAAATATATGAACAAATGTTGAAAGTTATCAAGTGATGTCATATTTTCAATCTTCATATTATTGATTTGCTTATTTCAGTCATATCTGACACTTCACGACCCCACTTGGGATTTTCTTGGCAAAGATACTGAAGTGGTTTGTCATTTATTTTCCAGATTATTTACAAATGAAGAAACTGAGGCAAACAGAGTTAAATGACTTTCCTAGGGTCATACAGCTGAAAATTGTCTGAAATTAAAATTTGGACTCAGGTCTTTCTGATTCCCAGACCAACAGTCTATCTACTGCTTTTTGCATTTTTATACACTTAAATATATTATATGATTAATTTTATGTTCTTAAATATGGAAATGTTTTCTTGTCCAATATGATGTAAGCTATTTGAGGGTAGGAAATGTTGTGCTTGATCTTTGTCTTTGTGTCTGGAGTGCTTAGCACAATACTTGGCACAAAGTAAACATTTAATATGTGCTTGATTATTGATTGACTAAATTCCTTTGCTTTGAGATATCATTCTAACAGCAAAAAATAGCGGCTTGATAGGCAGTCAGAATAAATGTTCTTGGTGGCCTTGGAAACATTGTCATTTCTATTCTGTAATGTGTTGTCAAAAGCAGTGCCAAAAAGTCAAAAGCATTAATTCAAATTACTGCCTGCATTCTGGTTACTAACAATATTTTGGGGGTGCCCCTTTCTAGGGCTTCCATTTGTAGCTTTCTATAACAAGGAGACCTAATTGTACTCTGACTTAAACTCAGTAACATCTTTTGTTGTTATTGGAGAAAGATGGACCCAAACACAACAATCCAAATAGTCTTTTTCTGTCCCCTTTAAATGAAGTTTGGGATAGAGAGAGAACCACTGACAAATTATTCAAAAATGTGAATAGTATGCCAAAGTTCTAATGCTTAAGTAGCCCAAATATCCCCAAGAGAAGATATAGTTCTTAGCTAGCAAATACTCATAATTATGAAAACTAGCTTCTAATACAAACAAGAAAAAAAATTGCCTACAGTTTTTTTCAATGTCTTACTGTAGAGAAAAAAAAATGTCTAGTCAGTGTGAACACCAAGACATTTTTTTGTGAATGTGTATGTGCATGTGTGCCTATACTTATCAGAAAAAAAAAGTCTCTCAAGATTTTTTAGACTGCCCTGACCATGCTTGGTGAAGGTCAGAATGTCCCAGGAGAAATAGATTAAATTAATGAAGGTTATTTAGATGGAAAGGGCATGTTGCCTCAATATCAGACACTTTATACATGCACAGTGGAGACCCATTTAAGTTGGCTGTAACCTAAACTTACTGATCAGAGAACAATTTACTGGACAGAATCAGCTTAAGGGGAAGGAAGAGCAAGTCTGCTCTGAAAAAATTGGGAGTGACATTGCTTAATGTTTATTCGAGGAACCATAGAATACCATAGTAGAAAAGGACCTGAGAGAGCATCTTGTCCCATCCCCTCATTTTGCAGATTTAGAAATAGAGGAAGTTGCTCAAGGTCATACCGAGGGTTAAATGGCAAAGGTAATATCGAAACCCTGGTTTCTTGCCTCTCTAATGAGTCTTCTTAACCTTATAAAAGACTAAGGTTTTCTGTATCTTACCTGAAGTGTGGCTGTTACTAGACAAAAAATGGGAAGGGAGAGTTTAGAAGGGGAATGGATATGGATTCCATTGCTTATACCTATTTGCTGCAGTTTGGTCTTAGGGCAGAAACAAATACCCTTGGAAAACCTCTCAAAATATAGTTTTATTTTCTCTTCTCAATTAAATTTCATACTCTTAAACTAATGTAATGGATAATGAAATTGAAACTGATAGAGCTCAAATGACTTGCCCAGGCATATACAACTAATAGATATTTGAAACAGGATTTAAATTCAAGTCTTTGTAAGTCTAATATTCTATCCATTGTGCCATGTAACCATCTTTAAATAAAGCTGAGATTGGGGGTGCTGCTGTTAAAATTCATTCTGAACTGCTTTGTGAATGGTTCACCAGTAGTAAAAGTTTAATTATAACACTGAATTATGTCATTCACTTTACACTGTCTGTTAAAATAGAATTTTAATGGGAAAATAATACTTCTGAATCCCTCATAGACTTTACTTACCCAAGAAAACTTTTCCTATATCATTTTGCTTTTATTTCTAAAAAGTTTTGTGTTGTGACCTTTCACATCAGTAACCAGCATCTAGATATGGGGAAGCCCTTCAAATACTGGGATCTCAGACATTCTTTTGTCTATTAATGATGAGGATTGCTAGCATCTTAAACGTTTATATGATTCTGAAATGTGTTTTTTGGTTTGTTTGGATCTTTAATTTCATTAGTGTGGAGCACTCCCAATATAGACACTTTGGAAGCTTCCTCCATTGATGTGGAAAGACAACTCATATAACTAATAGCCTTTGAAAATTTCCTGGGAATATTGAGGAGGGAGGGGTTTGTGCTTCATATGTCCATAGCCTCATAGGATATTGCAGAAATAGAAAGAATTCAGTTCTTCCTGATTACAGTCAACCCTCTGCCCACGACTCTACTTTCACTTAAAGATGATCTCCTTGGAAGGAATTTATGACCAGAGGAGAACTAGAGATCATTATTGATCACAAAATAGAAGATTTTGATTACATCAAACTAAAAAGTTTCTGTACAAACAATACTAATGCAAACAAGATTAGAAGGGAAGTAACAAATTGGGAAAATATTTTTACAGTTAAAGGTTCTGATAAAGGTCTCATTTCCAAAATATATAGAGAACTGAGCCTAATTTATAAGAAATCAAACCATTCTCCAATTGATAAATGGTCAAAGGATATGAACAGACAATTTTCAGATGATGAAATTAAAACTATTTCCACTCATATGAAAGAGTGTTCCAAATCACTACTGATCAGAGAAATGCAAATTAAGACAACTCTGAGATACCACTACACACCTGTCAGATTGACTAAGATTACAGGAACAAATAATGATGAATGTTGGAGGGGATGTGGGAAAACTGGGTCACTAATACATTGTTGGTGGAGTTGTGAAAGAATCCAACCATTCTGGAGAGCAATTTGGAACTATGCTCAAAAAGTGATCAAACTGTGCATACCCTTTGATCCAGCAGTGCTACTACTGGGCTTATATCCCAAAGAAATACTAAAGAGGGGAAAGGGACCGCTTATATCCCAAAGAAATACTAAAGAGGGGAAAGGGACCTGTATGTGCCAAAATGTTTGTGGCAGTTCTTTTCATAGTGGCTAGAAACTGGAAGATGAATGGATGCCCATCAATTGGAGAATGGTTGGGTAAATTATGGTATATGAAGGTTATGGAATATTATTGCTCTGTAAGAAATGACCAGCAGGGCCAATCAGAGAGGTTTGGAAAGACTTACATCAACTGATGCTGAGTGAAATGAATAGAACCAGAAGATCGCTGTACATTTCAATGCTCTATGAAGATATATTCTGATGGAAGTGGATATCTTCAACATAAAGAAGATCCAACTCACTTCCAGTTGATCAATGATGGACAGAAACAACTACACCCAGAGAAGGAACACTGGGAATTGAATGTAAATTGTTAGCACTACTGTCTATCTACCCAGGTTACTTATACCTTCGGAATCTAATACTTAATGTGCAACAAGAAAATTGGATTTATACACATATATTGTATCTAGGTTATATTGTAACACATGTAAAATGTATGGGATTGCCTGTCATCTAGGGGAGAGCATAGAGGGAGAGAGGGGATAATTTGGAAAAAATGATTACAAGGAATAATGTTACAAAAAAATTACTCATGCATATATACTATCAAAAAAATTTACAATAAAAAAAAAAAGATGATCTCCTCAATGCTTTTCCTAGGACTCCCCTTGTATGCGTATCTTAGTGATAATACTAGCTCTAAAATGCAATAGCCCTAAGACTTCATTAACTGTTGGCTCTCCTCCTTCTGCTCTTTTCTGCATGGATCATACCCTCCTTATTCTGCTGTCATGGTGGAAGCATCCAAGTTATTATTTCTTCTACTGGATTATCCTTAAAAGACAGAATGGATTCAGATCTCCAAGGCTGCTTCAAGCATCCCTAAGGAACATCTCCTCCTAGGATAATAGATTTACAATCAAAAGAGACCTCAAAGAACATATACTTCAACATTCTCATTTTACAAATGAGGAAACAGAATAAATTACTTGCCCAAAGTCAAACAACTTGTACAAATGAGAAAAAAGATTTGGACTCAACTGTTCTGACTTCAGGATCAGATTTCTTTTCATTTTAACATACTGTTTCACACATTCTTAGTGTCTGTGCTTTCTGTAATATCTATCTTAGAAAATCAAAATTTGTCTTCCATATTTGCTATTTTTAAAGCTCTGGTCAATTGTGGCTTTTTTCTATTTTTGCCAAGGTTTAAGGTGAACTTTTCTTTAAAAAAATCTTAATTTTTATTAAAGAATTTTATTTTCAAAACATATGTATAGCTAATTTTCAGCATTCACTCTTGCAAATCCTTGCATTCCCAAAAAAATTCCCTCTCTTTGCCTTACCGCTTTCCCAGATGGCAAGCAATCCATTGCTTGTTAATGTTAAACATTGTGCAATTCTTCTATACATATTTCCATAATCATAATGCTGCACAAGAAAAATCAAATCAAAAAGAAAAAAAATAGAAAGGAAACAAAATGCAAGCCAACAACAATAAAAAGTGAAAATACTATGCTGTGATCCACACTCAGTTTCCACAGTCCTCTCTCTGGGGGGAGAAGACTCTTTTCATCACATACTTTTCAATCTAGGGTCTATGACCATATTTAAAAATACACGTACCCAGAGAAATAGATAGATAGACTTTGACATAATTTGCTTCCTTTGTACTCCTTATGTATTTTTAAAAAATATATTCTTCTGAAATAGAAATGATAGGCTTCACCAAACTGTCAATTGGTTTATGACACCTACCTAAAAGGTTAATGTCCCTGGTATAGAGGAAGAAATTTGGATTTATAGTTGCATTAATGATCAATTGTACAATTCTTCAATCTGCCCTTTTGGGGGAAATGGGATGTGGAGTCCTTATTCCAATCAATTGTACATATTCTTTTGCTTTGAGATCTCCAAAAGGAATGATGCCTGTCCTGATTGTCCCTATTAAAGGTCTACCTCAGAACAGATAATCATTATGATTCTTGGTTTTGAGCAGCATTTCTATGGGGGAACAATCTTTCTCTGTACTGGAAAATTGCAACAGTTGAAATTGTGGTAATAATATCTCAAAAATAATCAAATGCAATTGAAACTAAAAGACACCGATTCAGACTGGATTTGAGCTATTGTAATGTGTGCATTTAAGTTTAATGCCCTTTATGAGTCCCTGGAAGCTTTGACAGACTGCCCTCTGCAATCTGGTTTTGTTTTGTAATTTATCCCCTGCATTGGAGAGGGAGGGAAACCAACCAACTCACTTTAATTTGATCATATGAAAACCATATTCAGACTAAGGTAATGAAGGAAGAGATATTTATAATTATCTTCATATCATTCTCACTGGTTGTTGCAGATTGGGTTAGTATAAATAAATACGTAAATACCCTTGCTGGGGCAATTAGGGCATATGTCAGTCCTTTATTACTTTCCTGAGGATGGCAAAATGGATAAGGGTTACTTGCCCAGTTCCAATGGTGATACTCCTGTAGCCTGAATAATTTCCAGAGAATTGGTCTGAGACCATATTTTTTTTTCTCTCTCACAATAAATGGAGCAAGGCAGGACAAATGGCTTAGTACTTATTGTAAAGGAGATGGCTGCAAGCACATACTGTAAATGGCTTAAATGAGAGTTGACACTCAGTCCCCATGACAATTCCTGCCAACAGACTAAGGAGTCAAAAATCTCCTTTCCCTTCCTCCTCTGTCTTCATTTGTTTGTGCTAAGCAAAGAGCAAAATCTGTCCATCCTCTCCTCTCCACTTAAAGTCTTTTGGATGGTTCCAAAACTAGAAGCTTGCTGTAGTAACCTATTTTCTAACTGACCAATTTTCTAGTCATCAAAACATATCTAGTGCCAGTGTGAGGACAACAGATTGACAATATTGCAAAATGAAGTTGTCTACTTAGTCTATTTATGTACCAAACAGCTACTTGTGCTAAGGATGGTCCTGGCTACAACAATTAAGATCCCATACCCCTGCTACTAACTCTAATACTCTGATAGCACTCACTTTTCAGAACCCCTGCAGCATAGAATATTGGCTTAAATGAGAATAGACCCATGAAACATATTTATTTTGCTTTTCAAAATCTCGTGGATCAGGTGGTCATTTTAGAGATCCAATGAGATTTGTGCTTTGTAAGGTCCAAGAAATAACAAGGAACTAAGACATTAGAAATTAGCATCACATTTGCAGCTTCACACTAGCAGAAACAAGAGAAGATCTATATGCTATTGTGAGGAAGCCCTCTTAATGTTGGTGAAAAGTGTTTATTACTATTATGAAACAGAGCTGTTGATAGGGAGTCACTCAAATTTAAAGTGCCAATTCCACCTCTAATATATATAGATATATATCTATATATCTATCTATATCTATATCTATATAGAGATATAGATATGTCTCTATATCTCTATATATCTAGATATCTAGATATATATCTATATATCTACATATCTATATATCTATATCTATCTATATCTATATCTATCTCTATCTCTATCTATCTATCTATCTATCTATATATCTATATAGATATATAGATATCTATATATATCAGTTTTGTGAAAGTAAAGACCCATTGCCTCAAACAACTCCCTAAATCTCCAATGGTAGGATTTCCTCACTGGAGCTTCCTAATGCCATTGGAATTACAGGTCTGGTCTTTAAAAAAAGAAAGAAAGAGAAGACATTGCTACTGCAGGTATGTTGATATTTCTTTTTTCTTTTATTGCAAATGTATAGTCATAGGGTTAAGGAAGTCCTTCCTCTCAGATACCTAAAGGATCAAAGTAGAACTTGGGAAGGGGTAAAACTTGGAACTTAAAAAGGCATGATTATTACTGAGTTCCAGATGGGTCAGTGGCCTCTATTCTGCAAAAAGTTAAGAATTAAAGGCATTTCTAATTGGAAATAAGAACTTAGAGTACACTCCAAAAGGTGATGCATATTTTAAAGCAATAAAAGACAGAACTCCTATTTGGAACAATTGAAAGGAACTGACATGAGCCATATACAATACAGTGATAGTGACATTTGCTATCAATTTTATATGGTCATGAGCTAGACCAGACTCTGATAGAGGGCAATTGCTAAAATAAATGAATTTTAAAGGTAGAATAACCTTAATCTCACTTATAAATATTATTTGGCAAACTGAATTAGACAGAGTATGATATAGTTCTTGGCTTATAGCAAGCATTTAAAAATTACTAGTTAAGAGATGAAAAGGTCACAGGCAAAAGGGATAGGATCTTTGAGATTGAGAGTCATAGATACCTTTAGAAGAGATATAGGAATTGACAACAGATAAAGTTAGACAGAATTTTATGGTATCCAAAGATGGAACTGCCTTACTCAAGAGGGATTAGGAGTCCAGTACAAGATCTACAGAAGTCTGCTACTGAGTTGAAGTAGAGCCTTTGTCAAAGACAAAGTCTGGGGACTTAAAGAAGAAAAAGAAATAGTAAAGGATTGTCAGAAAGAAGGTTTGCATTATACCATTTCTTGCCTTGATGGCAAGCTAAAGTGCCCTTTGCAAGGAGCATTTAAAATTTGTGTCTATATTACAATATATTCATGGTCAAGGCATAAGAAAGGCAATCGTATTCCACAAAATAGTCCATCCAAGGCAATGTTACTAAACCCTGGTAACCTTAGGATAAGAGAATCTCTTTTCTATAAATTCATCCTATTCTATTATCAATTAACAATGTAACACAAATTAATTTTGTTCTAAATTTGTTTCTTCCCTCCCTTTCAATGCTTAATAAAGTTTGTTTGGGACAAGAGAGAGTTCAACCTACTCCAAGATAAACTAATAGAATTAAAGGTATATGTACATTCAGAAAACACACACACACCAAAAACAAACAAACAAACAAACAACAAACAAAAAACAGCGGGATCAGATTGGCCCTTGAGCCTAGCTTGGTAGTTGAAGAATCTTTCCTCAGTCCCCTGTAATGAGCTGGAATGGTGGATATTGCTGCCCATCTGGGGTTTGCCCTCAGATGAGGTTCAATATCAATGCTTTGAATGAGAATAGAAAACTGTATACAAATTTTTCACCTTGAAAGATATCTTTATCAATGTCACAAATGCATAAAAGCAGAAATATGAAACATAGCTTTTTAGATCATAATATAATAGTATTATATTCAATAAAGACTATTAAAGAAAGATTTAAAATTAATTTGGAACTAAGTATTTTAATCTTTCAAGAATAAATTTTATTGATTTTTTTTTTGGTTTTTGTATCATCAAAATTTCTCCTTGAATTCCTCCTCCTATCTTTCCCAGAGACCTAATTATGCCATAAACGATATAATATTCTGAAAGCAAGAAAAAAATCAGTAATACTCGTTGATATTTTAGAAAAAAACATCTGAAAATATATTCAATGTTTCACATTTGTGGTATCTTAAAGAATAGGGTAAAGGTATTTTCTCATAGAACTTAGAGTTATGACTATTTATAATATTCCATGTTAATAGTTTATCTTTTTGAAAGTAATTAAATTCAACAAAAAAATTAAGTACTTACTATGTACAAGGCACTATGCTAGATATTATGCTGATGATAAAATTACCTAAACAGAAGAGATCCTGCCTTCTAGCAGCTTATATTTTACTTGAGATATTTTATAAATCAACAAGCATTTACTAAGGTTCTTCTAGTTTATGGGCACTTTGCTAGAGAGTGAAGATATAAAGGCATAAAAGAAATAATTACTGTCCTCAAGAATCTTCTGTTCTGCTTGGGAAAGATGGGCAGCATATAAATGTATAGGTATAAATATAAAATAAAATAAATACTAGAAAGTTTTTGAGGGAAAACACTAATATTGCAGGTGAACTTGGAGCAAAATCTATCATCCAAGATTTTGCCTGTTTTTCCTATCCTGTTTGCCTTTAAAATCTCTACTGGTCTATACTTTCAGTTGAGCTTGAGGGAGAGGATAAAGTAGCCTCTGGTGAAGAGAAAGCAATAAGGTTGCTAACAACAGAATTTGGGAGGAAAAGGAAGTTAAAGATCATCCCCATTTCTCATCACTAAAAAGCACTCTTGTCACTACAACAATTTCTCATACTTTAAAATTTATTGCATCTTGCCCAAGCCATTTATTGTTGTCATCTGTGGGCAACTAGTTCATTCTCCCTCTATCTTAATGAATTTAGGATAGGTCCTTCCTCATTTAAACTTTAGCCTCTTCAAATACATTGCCCTTTCAATACTTCAGCCTCCTAAATCTCATGATCTCAACTGTGTAGGGAAGTAGTTACAATCCCTCAACTGAATTTCTTCTAGGTGCTAGAATTCTTAGTTATATCCTGAGAGAGATTACAAATCTTTGCCAATGTTATTTTAAGGTCTGAAAATTACCACCTGGACCTCCAAAAGTAATAAATGAAAAACATTTACTTATTTATTAAATATTTGCTATGTGCCAACTATTGTGTTAAAAGCACTAATAATGTAAATACAAAAATTACTTCCTGACCTCGAAGGGACTTTCATCTGAAGCGGGATATTCAGTACATATGTATATGGAAGTAATTTCCTAGGAAAAAAGTTTGGGGACCCCTAAGGATAAGTTTTTTTGTAAGAGAGAATAAGTTTAAAGTGTCCTATTATGATAGGATTGATTTGATTAAGTTGGGAGTCTGGCAGGTGTCATCCCAAGATCTATTATAGTCAAAGTGAAGTATCACATAAGGGAGTAAATTAAAGTGTTTTTTTTTTCTTTTTTTAAAAAAATATCATTGTTCATTCATCATGACTTTAAGGCACCAAAATGATACCTTCAAACCTGAGTGCATTACCTTCCCGAAGGATGAGGTGTTTTTTTTTTGTTTTTGTTTTTGTTTTTGTTTTTTTTCCTGGGGGGGGGAGTCACATTTGGAGGTAAAAAAAAAAAAAATTAGCAAATGTTGGCAGGACATGTGGTAAGATGGTGACTGTAGGTGTTCAGATGAAGTTCTAGTTAGATGGCTAGAAGTTCAATTTGTTTAAAATTTGCTTTAAAATATAAATACACATAATATGAGAAGGGCCGTCAGCTATTCACACATTAGTATGAATTGCTCTGTTATACTAGTTAAGAGAAGAGGAGTTTTGATTAAGTTGAATATCACTGATAGCTGCCATTACTAACTAGTGGATTGAGGATTTTAATGTTTAATAATAAAGTGTTGCCTTTTGCTTTTTCTCATTCTCTTTCACTTGTAGATCTTCTGCCTCAGGAACAATGAAAATCATTTGACTTTAGAAGAGTTAATGAAGCCTTGCATGGGGCTCAGTTAGTAGGAGATCATTTGGGCAGATTCTCCTATTATCCCCATCTAAGAACTTTTAAATGAAGATTCCCTCTTTTTAGAATGGGCTGATGTGATTTAGTGCACATTTCACAGGACTATCTCTGCCATTCTTGATAATAATGAGGTCAGTTTGGGGGCTGGAACCCTTCCAAGTCCCCTAATGGTAACATTTTAAATCAGGAAAGAGGAAGAAGTCCTTTCTTCTGCTTTTTTGCTGCCAGCATTCATTTGTCCTGACAGCTTTACTTCCAATAACATGGGGCTCACGGAAGATTCTAATCTAAAATAGGGGACTTTGAAGCCATCAGAATGACTTTAAAAAAAATACTCTTAGATACAGGGTATGGTGGTGGAGCCATCCAGAACAATAAATATTGACAGCTTAATTTCACTAAATATTATCCGAAAACTAACTCCAGCCACAATGGCTCTTGAACATCTCAGGTTGAGGGAAGCAAACTATGAATTATTTTAGAAAAATCTAATCCTTTTTTTTCTTCTTAAACAAACAGGACAAACTCCATAAGATTTTACACAGAGGTTACTGTGATTTGAAGTCCTTTTTCCTTTGGAGAGAGACATGTATAATATAGGCTACAGCTCATTGGTTTTTATACTGTTTCCTGAAGGGAAAGCCCAACATCACCTGTGACTCCAAGTGGTGCTGTGTTCAGTCACTTCTATAGCAAATTATGATACTGAATGACTATCAAAACTGACTTCTGAGTCATGGCACATAACATTTAGCCTTCTTGGCTAAATCAATTCCATCAAAAACTTTCTTATTTGAAAATCTATCAACTGCATCGATGGAAGAAGAAAAGATTCAAATAAACAGGCAAAGTATTAACATGGCACACACATACACACACACACACACACACACTTTTAAGTTTCATATAAGTGAGAGGAATTTTATTCCTGAGAATTTATTTGTTTGGGTATGATTGGGTTGTCAATCTAAAAAGGATAAAAACAACTGGTCTGTCTACATGCATTTTGTTGAATTATTTTTATGAGGAGAGGAATGCTATTAAAGATATGAAAGATAAAGTTCATAACATCAGTAGCTGGCAATATTGCTGATTTTTATTTAACATTTCAGAACTTTAAAAATGAATTGAGAGATAGTTTTCAAAACAGAAGACTGAAATAATATATTTACTTTATTTTTCAATGCTTTGTTTATGGCTTTATTTTTATTCTTTAGAAGCACCAGCTTTCCCATTTGTTTGAACCTTCCCATTTCACAAAGCAAAACTGTTAAGCAAAAATTTAATATAGTAACCAAATCTGACTATATATAATACTCCCAAAATAATTCATAGGACTTAAAAAAAGACTTTAAAAATCAAGTGAGAAACATTGAGGAAAAACCAAGAAAAAAGGATAATTTGAGAAATACAAGATTATGAAAATAAATGCACCCAACTAAAAAAAGAAAATCCAGAATCTTTTTTTTTAAATAATAGCTTTTATTGGGGCGGAGCCAAGATGGCGGAGAAGATACATGTGAATTTTTAAACTCCCTTCTTCCCTCATTACCAATTAGTTAAATCAGCCTCAAAAATAACACTGGACTGATAAAAAAAAAAAAGCCATAAGGATTAGAAGCACAACTTACCAGCTGAAGAGAATCTGGAATTTCAACAGAAAAGGTCAGTTCCAAGGGGAGGAAAAAAAAAAAAAAAGAGGCCAGCACAGACAGGGTTGGACTGGGTGCTAACACACTGTGCCAATCAGGCTGGGGAGAACTCTGGGATCAGAGAAGCCACTGAGATAGAGGAATCTGACATAGGCTGTAAGCTCTTCTCTGTTTATAAAACAGCAGTTCAGAAGAGAAATCAAGCTACTTTAAAATATAAAGCCAGATCCTAAATCCACCCCAATCCTGAGGTGACCTAATAGACCTCATCAAGGCTGTACATACTGTACAGATGCCTTCTGCTGCCCAGGGCTACTCCTTGGGGTGGTTGAGAGCCTGAAAAGCTGGGACACAGCCCTAGGCAGTCTCTAATCCACATAGTGAGGGGCTCAGCCTAAGGCAATGGAATTCTAGCAGCAGCAGAACTCCCAGAAAAGCAGAACTCCCAGAAAAGCAGAACTCCCAGAGGAGTGGAACCTTTGTAGTAGGGACCGTGGTTTCCAGGAAGATACTTCCGGTTTGAGCGCAGGGGCTTTTCACATCAGCTGCTGACATTCATGGGCCCCAAGGGAGGCATTGGCTGGGCTTTGTGACACTTTCACTGTTCAGCCTTAAAACTCAGGGCAGTCCCTAGGCCACACAGTGGGGTCCTTCACTGGGCACTCCTCACAGCCGTGCTAATCATGTCTGAGGCAATTCCGGGGAGGGGGAGGGAAACTCTCTCCCAGAGCTCTCTCTTACCTCAGGCACAGGGTTGTTGCATTCTAATCCCCCCCCCCAGTCAGGGAGGAAGCTGCTAAATAAATAAATACACTTCTTACCCCAAGGGCAAACTCCAACAGATTTTTAACAATGAGTAAGAAGCTGAAGAGAACTATTGATACTTTCTACAGAGAGAAAGAGCGGGTATCCAACCTCAAAGAAGCTAACAACAGAGAGTCTGCAGATAACACTCTAAAGAGGAATGATACCTGCCCACCATCACATAACTCTCTCCTAGAAGAGACTATTAAAAAGTTAAGAGAGTTTGAAGAAAAATGGGGAAAGGAAAGACAAGCTATGTTAGAGAATAACAATATCCTGAAATTTGAGTAGGAAAAAATAAAGAATTCAGAGGAGGAGCAGGGAAACAAAATTTGTGAATTAGAAAAGGTTAAAAAATCACAAGAAAGTAGGATTTCTGAATTGAAAAAGATAAAAAATTCTCAATAAAGTAGAATTTCTGAATTGGAAAAGATAAAAAAGTCTCAAGAAAGTAGGATTTCTGAATTGGAAAAAGAAAATAACTCACAAAAAAATTGTGAAATGGAAAAAAAATTCAACAGAGCAAAATACTTCATTTAAAAACTCAATTGGAAATACAAAAAAAGAACTAAAAAATGTGAATGAAGAAAATAACTTATTAAAATCAGGAGAGAACAAATAGAAATGAATGATTCATTGAGAAACCAAGAATCACTCAAACAAAACAAAACAAAAAAAAAAAAAAAGAGAAGCTGGAGAATAACGTCAAATACTTACTGGGAAAATCTATAGACATGGAAAATAGATCTAGGAGAGATAATCTGAGGATCATTGGACTTCCCAAAAACTATGATCAAAAAAAGAACCTAGATTCTATTTTACAGGAAATCATCAAAGAGATAATAGAAACAGAAAGGAAATTAGGCATTGAAAGAATTCACCGAACACCTGAAAAAGACCCTAAAAAAAGAACTCCATGGAATATTGTGGCTAAGCTGCAGAACTACCATACTAAGGAAAAAATATTGCAAGCAGCTAGGAAAAAACAACTCAAGTATCAAGGGGCCACAATAAGGGTCATGCAATATCTGGCTGCCTCCACATTAAAGGATCAAAGGGCCTTGAACCTGATATTATGAAAGGCAAATGAACAAGGATTGCAACTAAGAATAAACTACCCAGCTAAGTTTAGCATTTTCTTCCATGGAAGAAGATGGTAATTGAATGAAACAGAGGAATTCTATTTGTTTCTAAGAAAAAAAAATCAGACTTAAACAAAAATTTTGATCTACATGCACAAGACTGAAGAGAAGCAGAAAAAGGTAAAAAGAACTCTTGAGAACTGTATCTCTGTTGTGGATATACAGAAAGTCCACATGGATAATTTGATTTTGCTGATATGATATTTTAAAAAGGGAAGTAGTAAAGAGAAGGGGATAGTATCAGAAAAAGGGGAAGGAGAGATAAAAAGAAGGAAACTACATCCCAGGAAGAGGCACAGAAAATCTACCACATCTGAGGGAATTTAGAGAGGGGGAGAAATATTGTGTGAATCTTACTCTCATCAGAGTAGGCTCAAAGAGTAAATAATTGACATATTTGTTTTTCAGAGAATTCTCTCTCACCTCATTAAAAAGAGGGAGAGGAAAAGAGAAAAGGAAAAGGGGAATAAGGGAAGGGTACAAGAAAGGGGAAGGGACTTAAAAGGAGGGGAGAGGGATACTAAAAAGAGAGGGCTGTGTGTCACAAGTGGGGTCTATAAATTAAATATTGGGGAAGAGGTTCAGGGGGGTCAAGGGGAAAAAAGCATAATGTGGGGATAATATGATGGCAAGAAATACAGAATAAGTAATTTTAACTGTAAATGTGAATGGGATGAACTCTCCCATTAAACGGAGGCAGAGAGCAGACTGGATCAAAAGTCAGAACCCTACAATATGTTGTTTACAGGAAACACACTTAAAGCAGGGAGATACATACAGAATAAAGGTAAAAGGCTGGAGCAGAATCTATTATGCTTCAGGTGAAGCCAAAAAAACAGGGGTTGTCATCCTTATCTCAGATCAAGCAAAAGCAGAAGTTAATCTAATTAAAAGAGATAAGGAAGGAAACTATATCCTGCCAAAAGGTAGCATAGACAATGAAGCCATATCAATACTAAACATATATGCACCAAGTGGTATAGCATCTAACTTCCTAAAGGAAAAGTTAAGAGAGTTGCAAGAAGAAATAGACAGCAAAACTATAATAGTGGAAGATCTCAAACTTGCACTCTCAGAATTAGACAAATCAAACCACAAAACAAATAAGAAAGAAATTAAAAAGGCAAAAAGAACATTAGAAAACCTAGGGATGATAGATCTTTGGAGAAAACTGAATGGTGATAAAAAGGAGTATACGTTCTTCTCAGCAGTTCATGGAACCTGTACAAAAATTGATCATATATTAGGACATAAAGATCTCAAAATTAAATGCAGGAAGGCAGAAATAGTAAATGCCTTCTCAGATCACAATGCAATAAAAACTACATTCAATAAGAAGTTAGGGGTAAATAGACCAAAAAGTAATTGGAAACTGAACAATATCATCTTAAAGAATGACTGGGTGAAACAGCAAACCATAGAAACAATTAATAATTTCACTCAAGATAATGACAATGATGAGATATCATACCAAAACTTGTGGGATGCAGCTAAAGTGGTAATAAGGAAAAATTTTATATCTTTAGAGGCTTATTTGAACAAAATAGAGAAAGAGATTAATGAATTGGGCCTGCAACTTAAAAAGCTAGAAAAAGACCAAATTAAAAACCCCCAACCAAAAACTAAACTTGAAATACTAAAATTAAAAGGAGAAATCAATAATATTGAAAGTAAAAAAAACTATTGAATTAATAAATAAAACTAAGAGTTGGTTTTATGGAAAAAGCCAATAAAATAGATAAACCTTGGTAAATCTGATCAGAAAAAAGAAAGAGGAAAATCAAATTGTAAGTCTTACAAATGAAAAGGCGGATCTTTCTACCAATGAAGAGGAAATTAGAGAAATAATAAGGAGTTACTTTGCCCAACTTTATGCCAATAAATTTGATAACTTAAGTGAAATGGATGAATACCTCCAAAAATATAGGCTTCCTAGATTAACAGAGGAGGAGATAAATTGCTTAAATAGTCCCATTTCAGAAAAAGAAATAGAACAAGCTATTAATCAACTCCCCAGGAAAAATTCCCTAGGACCAGATGGATTTGCATGTGAATTCTACCAAACACTTAAAGAACAATTAGCCCCAATGTTATATAAACTATTTGAAAAAATAGGGGATGAAGGAGTCCTGCCAAACTCCTTTTATGACACAGACATGTACTGATACCTAAACCAGGTAGATTGAAAACTGAGAAAGAAAACTATAGACCAATTTCCTTAATGAATATTGATGCTAAAATCTTAAATTAGATATTAGCAAAAAGAATTCAGAAAATCATCCCCAGCATAATATATTATGATCAAGAAGGGTTTATACCAGGAATGCAGGGCTGTTTTAATATTAGGAAAACTATTAGTATAATTGACCATATTAATAATCAAATTAATAAAAACCATATTATCATCTCAACAGATGCAGAAAAACATTTGATAAAATCCAACATCCATTCCTACTAAAAACGCTTGAGAGTATAGAAATAAATGGACTATTCCTTAGAATAATCAGGAGCATATATTTAAAACCATCAGTAAGCATAATATGCAATGGAGATAAACTGGAACCTTTCCCAATAAGATTAGGAATGAAACAAGTTTGCCCACTATCACCATTACTATTAAATATAGTACTAGAAATGCAAGCCTTGGCAATAAGAGCTGAGAAAGAGATTCAAGGAATTAAAGTAGGAAATGAGGAAATCACACTTTCACTCTTTGCAGATGACATGATGGTATACTTAGAGAACCCCAAAGACTCTACTAAAAAGCTATTAGAAATAATTCAGAATTTTAACAAAGTTGCAGGATACAAAATAAATCCACATAAATCCTCAGCATTTTTATATATCACCAACAAAATGCAACAGCAAGAGATACAAAGAGAAATTCCATTCCAAACAAATGCTGAGAGTATAAAATATTCGGGAATCTATCTACCAAAGAAAAGTCAGGAATTATATGAGCAAAATTATGAAACACTTGCCACAAAAATAAAGTCAGATTTAAATAATTGGAAAGGCATTCAGTGCTCATGGATATACCAAGCGAATATAATAAAGATGACAATACTCCCCAAACTAATCTATTTATTTAGTGCTATACGAATCAGACTCCCAAGAAACTACTTTAATGACCTAGAAAAATAGCAACAAAATTCATATGGAAGAATAAAAGGTCGAGAATTGCAAGGGAACTAATGAAAAAAAAGTCAGATGAAGTTGGTCTAGGTGTACCTCATCTAAAGCTATATTATATAGCAGCAGTCACCAACACCATTTGTTATTAGCTAAGAAATAGACTAGTCGATCAGTGGAACAGATTAGGTACAAAGGACAAAAAAGGGTACATCTATAGCAATCTAGTCTTTGACAAACCCGAAGATACCAACATTAGGGATAAAAATTCATTATTTAGAAAAAACTGTTGGGAAAACTGGAAATTAGTATGGCAGAGATTAGATATGGATCCACAATTAACACCATATAACAAGATAAGATTAAAATGGGTCCATGATTTAGGCATAAAGAATGAGATCATAAATAGATTAGTGGAACAGAGGATAGTCTACCTCTCAGACCTGTGGAGGAGGAAGGAATTTATGACTAGAGAAGAAGTAGAGATCATTATTGATCACAAAATAGAAGATTTTGATTACATCAAACTAAAAAGTTTCTGTACAAACAATACTAATGCAAACAAGATTAGAAGGGAAGTAACAAATTGGGAAAATATTTTTACAGTTAAAGGTTCTGATAAAGGTTCATTTCCAAAATATATAGAGAATTGATCCTAATTTATAAGAAATCAAACCATTCTCTAATTGATAAATGGTCAAAGGATATGAACAGACAATTCTCAGATAATGAAATTGAAACTATATCCACTCATATGAAAGAGTGTTCCAAATCACTACTGATCAGAGAAATACAAATTAAGACAACTCTGAGATATCACTACACACCTGTCAGATTGGCTAAGATAACAGGAAAAAATAATAATGAATGTTGGAGGAGATGTGGGAAAACTGGGACACTAATACATTGTTGGTGGAGTTGTGAAAGAATCCAGCCATTCTGGAGAGCAATCTGGAATTATCCCCAAAAATTTATCAAACTGTGCATACCCTTTGATCCAGTAGTGTTACTACTGGGCTTATATCCCAAAGAAATACTAAAGAGGGGAAAGGGACCTGTGTGTGCCAAAATGTTTGTAGCAGCTCTTTTAGTAGTGGCTAGAAACTGGAAAATGAATGGATGTCCATCAATTGGAGAATGGTTGGATAAATTATGGTATATGAATGTTATGGAATATTGTTGCTCTGTAAGAAGTGACCAGCAAGATGAATTCAGAAAGGCTTGGAGAAACTGGCATGAACTGATGCTTAGTGAAATGAGCAGAACCAGAAGATCACTATATACTTCAACAACAATATTGTATGAATATGTATTCTGATGGAAGTGGATATCTTCAACATAAAGAAGAGCCAACTCACTTCCAGTTGATCAATGATGGACAGAAACAACTACACCCAGAGAAGGAACACTGGGAAGTGAATGTAAATTGTTAGCACTACTGTCTGTCTACCCAGGTTACTTATACCTTCAGAATCCAATACTTAACGTGCAACAAGAAACTTGGATTTACACACATATATTGTACTTAGGTTATACTGTAACACATGTAAAATGTATGGGATTGCCTGTCATCTAGGGGAAGGAGTAGAGGAAGGGAGGGGAAAATTTGGAAAAATGAATACAAGGGATAATGTTATAAAAATATTACTCATGCATATATACTGTCAAAAAATTTGTAATTATAAAATTAATAAAAAAACAACAAAAACAAAACAAAACAAAAAATAGCTTTTATTTTTTACATGTATATAAACTTTTTAAATACACATTTCTTTATGAATCATATTGGAAGAGAAAAATCAGAACAACAAAAAAAAAGAAACCACAACTGCTTATTCATTATAATATATGATTATTTTCATATACCATAACTTATTTAGCCATCCTCCACTTGATGGGCTTTTACTGATTTTCCACCTCTTTGCCACCAGAAAAAGAGTTGCTACAAACATTTTTACGCAGGTAGATCCTTTTCCCTCTTTTATGATATCCTAGGGATACAGATCCAGTAATGGCACTACTGGGTTAAAGGATATGTATGGTTTTATAGCTTTTGGGGCACAGTTCCAAATTGCTCTCCAGAATGATTGGATCATTTCACAACTCCATCAGCAATTCATTACTGTCCTAGTTTTCCCATATCCCCTCCAACAGTTATCATCTTCTGGTCATTTTAGCCAATCTGAGAAATATGAGGTGGTCCCAAAGAATTGTTTTAATTTAAATTTCTCTATTGATTAGAGCATTTTTCATATGACTATAGGTGGCTTTAATTTCATAATCTGAGAATTGCCATTTAATCATTTATCAATGAGGAATGGTTTTTATTCTCATAAATTTAACACAATTCTTCATATATTTTAGAAATGAGGCCTTTATCAAAAATACTGGCTGTATTTTTTTTTACCAACTTTGTACTTCCCTTTTAAACTTGTTTGTGTTGGTTTTATTTGTGTAAAAACTTTTTGATTTAATGTAATCAAAGTTGTCAGTTTTGTAGTTCATAATGTCCTCTAGTTCTTCTTTAGTCATAATTTCCTCCCTTCTCCAAAGATGTAAGTAAATTATCCCTTGTTCTCCTAAATTGCTTCCATTACCAAATCATATATCCATTTTGACCTTATTTTAGTTTGGGTTTTGAAATGTAAGTCTATGCCAAGTTTCTGACATGATTTTCCAGTTTCCCCAGCAATTTTTATTATATAGTGAGATCTTTATTCCAGAAATTAGAATTTGGAGGTTTTTCAAATACTAGAGAGCTATAGTCATTGATTATTGTGTCACATGTATCTAGTCCATTCCAGTGACCTACCATTCTCTTTCTTAACAGTACCAAATGGTTTTGATAACTGCTGCTTTGTAATAGAATTTTAAGTCTGGTAATGCTGGGCCACCATTCTTCATATGATTTTTCATTAAGTCCCTTGATATTCTTGCCCATTTGTTCTTGAATTTTATTATTATTTTTTCTAGCCATATAAAAAGATTTTTTAAACAGTTTGATTGGTATGACACTGAAGCAGTAGACCAATTTAAGTAGAATTGACATTTTTTAAAATATTAGTTCAACCTACCCTTGAGCAATTCCCATTTTTTTACTTCCATTAAGATTATCATATTATTTCTGCTGGTTTTATTATTGATATGGTTAATTATGGCAGTTGTTTTCTTGATATTGACCTGACCCTGCATTCCTGATATAAATCCTACTTGGTGAGTATTATCTTGCTGATAAGTTATTAAAAATTTTTTGCTAATATTTAATTTAATTTTTTTACATCTGAATTCATTAGGGAAATTGATCTGTAATTTTCTCTCTCTGTCTTGGCTCTTCCTGGTTTAGGTATCAAAACCATATTAGTGTCATATAAGGAATTTGGCAGTACTCTTTCTTTACCTATTTTCCAAATAGTTTACATGCTATTGAAATTAATTGTTCCTCTCCCACTTTTTAATGCGGTGAGATAAGTTTCTCTGTAAACCAAATATGTCAATTATTTTCTCTTTGAGCCAACTCTGATGACAATAAGATGCACACAATGTTCCTCCCCCTCCCTAAATTCCCTCAGATAGGATACGGTTCCTTTGCCTCTTCGTGGGATATAGTTTCCCTCTTTTTATCTCCCCTTTTCCCTTTTTCTGATACTATCTCCTTTTCCATTTCTACTTCCCTTTTTTATGTTATATAAGTAAAATCAAATTATACACGTACTTTTTATGTATATCCATAACAGAAATACAGTTCTCAAGAGATCTTTTTACCTTTTTTCTGCTTCTTCTGAGTCTTATGGTTGGAGATCAAAATTTTTGTTTAGTTCTGGTTTTTTCCTTAGAAACAAATGGAATTCATTTCTTTCATTAAATGTCCATCTTCTTCCATAGAAGAAAATGCTCAGCTTAGCTGGGTAGTTTATTTTGGTTGCATTCCAAGTTCTTTTGACATTCAGAATATCAGATTCTAGGCCATTCAATCTTTTAATGTGGAAGCAGCTAGATCTTGAGTGATTCTTATTGTGGCTCCTCAGTATTTGAATTGTTTTTTTCCCCCTGGCTGCTTATAATATTGTTTCCTTAGTCTGATGGTTCTAGAATTTAGCCACAATATTTCTTGGAGTTTTTATTTTAGGGTCTTTTTCATAAGGTGTTCAATGAATTCTTTCAATGCCTATTTTACCTTCTGATTCTATTATATCTGGGCAGTTCTCTTTGATGATTTCCTGTAAAATGGTATATAGGCTCTTTTTTTCATCATAATATTCGGTAAATCCAATAATCCTCAGATTACCTCTCCTAGATCTATTGTTCAAGTCTGTTATTTTTTCAAGAACATACTTAACATTTTTTTTCTAATTTTTCATTTTTTTGGTTTTGCTTGACTGATTCATGATGTCTCAATGAATCATTCATTTCTATTTGTTCAGTTCTGATTTTTAATGAGCTATTTTATTCATTAGCTTTTTTAAACTTCTTTTTGTATATGTGCAAGTGAGTTTTTAAATGAGTTGTTTTGCTCTATGGAATTTTTTTTCCATTTCACAATTTTCTTTTACTGAGTTATTTCTTTTTCCAATTCACAATCCTACTTTCTTGACAGTTCTTTATCTTTTCCAATTCAAAAATTCTTCTTTCCTGGGAGTTCTTTACCTTTTCCTATTCACAAATTCTGTTTCCCTGCACTTCCTGGGATTTCTTTACCTTTTCAAATTCACATTTCAGGAAGTTGTTACTTTCTTGCATAGCTTTGCTTTCTTTCCCCATTTTTCTTCTAGCTCTCTTTTAATATTGTTTTTATAGTTTCTTATAGGAGACCCTTGTGTGATGGGGACCAGGTTACTTCCCTCCCTTTGGGGTTTTGTCTGGAGACTGTCTGCTATTAGTCTTCTTGGGTTGAAAACCTGCTCTCTTTCTGTATAGAAGCTGTCCATGGTTAGAGTTTGCTTGGCCTTCTTACTCATTTTTTAAAAACCTTTAGGGTTTGCCTTCAAGGCAAGGAGGTTACCAGTTTCCTCTGCAAAGCAGAGATAGATATACAGACAGTAGCTATCCTGCCAAGGGCTGCAAAGAGGGAATGAACTGCAGAAGTGCTCTGGAAAAAGCTCTGCACCAGAAGGGGTTCAGGCCTGATCTCACAGGTAGAGCTGTGGAATGTGAAGACCCCTGCTATGAGTATTAGCAACTGCCTTGGGACTAGAGGCTGAGCAGTGAAAGTGTCACTACTCCAAGCAAAAGCCTGCAGTGGGTACGACCTCTGCCCTTCAAATAGCCCAGCAAGGAACCAGATGTATCTCTGCCCTAGGGAGCAAAGTCCTGCTGCTTGCTGTGGGAAGTTCTATTGCCCCAGGCCAAGCCCTCCACTGTTCAGATTAAAGGCTGCCCTAGCAAAAGCCCAGTGCTATAGAATGCATTTGCACAACTGTGCTGTGGTCTGTGCTGAGTCACTTACTTCCAGTTTTGGGGGGGCATGGCCAGCTCCTGTTAAGACTCTGGCACCCTTCAGAGTACCCAACATCCTTGGCATTAATTTCTCTGCTGGTCTACAGTTTTGTACCCAAAGCAGAGCAGCCAACCTGTGGTAGAGTCCTCCTTGTAAAGGAGTATACTTTCTTCTCAGCAGTACATGGAGCCTGTACAAAAGTTGACCATATATTAGGACATAAAGACCTCAAAATTAAATAAAGGAAGGCATAAATAATAAATGCTTTCTTTCAGACCACAGTGCAATAAAAACTCCATTCAACAAAAAAGTTATGGGCAAATAGACCAAAAATAATTGGAAACTAAATAATCTCAAGTTAAAAAATGATTGGGTGAAACAGCAAATTATAGCCACAATTAATAATTTCACTCAAGATAATGACAATGATGAGACTTCATACCAAAATTTGTGGGATGCAGCCAAAGAGGTAATAAAGGGGAATTTTATATCTTTAGAGGCTTACTTGAATAAAATAGAGAAAGAGAAGATCAATGAATTGGACTTGCAACTTAAAAAGCTAGAAAAATACCAAATGAAAAAACCCCAATCAAATACTAAACTTGAAATTCTAAAATTAAAAGGAGAAATTAATAATATTGAAAGTAGGGGGCAGCGAGGTGGAGCAGTGGATAGAGCACTAGCCCTAAATTCAGGAGGACCCGAGTTCAAATCTAGTCTCAGACACTTAACACTTCCTAGCTGTGTGACCCTGGGCAAGTCACTTAACCCCAGCCGGGGGGGGGGGGAAGGAATAATATTGAAAGTAAAAAAAAAAACAAAAACTACTGAATTAATAAATAAAACTAAGAGTTCGTTTTATGAAAAAAAACCAATAAAATAAGTAAACCTTTGGTAATTCTGATTAGAAAAAAAGGAAAGAGGAAAATCAAATTGTTAGTCTTAAGAATGAAAATAGGGAACTTTCCACCAATGAGGAGGAAATTAGAGCAATAATAAGGAGTTACTTTGCCCAACTTTATGCCAATAAATTTGATAACTTAAGTGAAATGGAGGACTAAGTCCAAAAATATAGGCTTTCCAGATTAACAGAGGAGGAAGTAAATTGCTTAAATAGTCCCATTTCAGAAAAAGAAATAGAACAAGCTATTAATCAACTCCCCAAGAATAAATCCCTAGGACCAGATGGATTTGCATGTGAATTCTACCAAACATTTAAAGAACAATTAGCCCCAATGCTATATAAACTATTTGAAAAATCAGGAAATGAAGAAGTCCTACCAAACGCCTTTTATGACACAGATATGGTACTGATACCTAAACCAGGTAAGCTGAAAACAGAGAAAGAAAATTAAAGACCAATCTCCCTAATGAATATTGATTCTAAAATCTTAAATAAAATATTAGCAAAAAGACTACAGAAAATCATCTCCAGGATTATATACCATGACCAAGTAGGATTTATACCAGGAATGCAGGGCTGATTCTATATTAGGAAAATTATTAGTACGATTGATCATATCAATAACCAAATTAACAAAAAACATATTATCATCTCAATAGATGGAGAAAAACACTTAGGAGTCTAGGAATAAATGGATTTTTCCTTAAATAATCAATAGCATATATTTAAAACCATCAGTAAACATCATATGTAAGACTGGATAGATTGGATACCATTCCCAATAAGATCAAGAGTGAAACAAGGTTGCCCACTATCACCATTACTATTCAATATTGTATTAGAAACGCTAGCTTCAGCATTGAGAATTTGGGTTGAGAAAGGAATTAAAGAAATTAGAGTAGGTAATGACGAAACTAAATTATTTTTGCTGATGATATGATGGTATACTTGGAGAACCCCAGAGATAATACTAAAAAGCTATTAGAAACAATCCATACCTTTAGCAAAGTTGCAGGATACAAAATAAACCCCCATAAGTCATCAGCATTCTTATATATCACATATAAAATACCACACTTAGAGTTACAAAGAGAAACTTCAGTTAAAGTAACTACAGGTACTATAAAATATTTAGGAATCTATCTGCCAAGGGAAAATCAGAACCTATATGAGCAAAACTACAAAATACTTTCCACACAAATAAAGTCAGATCTAACCAATTGGAAAAATATTAAATACTCTTGGATTGGGTGAGCAAATATAATAAAGATGACAATTCTACCTAAACTAATCTATTTATTTAGTTCTATCCCAATGAGACTCCCCAAAAAACTATTTTAATGACCTAGAAAAAAAATAATAACAAACTTCATATGGAAAAACAAAAGGTCAAGAATTTCAAGGGAATTAATTAAAAAAAATCAAATTAAAGTGGCCTACCTGTACCAGATCTTACCAAAGAAGTGCTTAACAAAATCATTTAGTATTGGCTAAAATTGGTTAGGTTCAAAGGACAAAAAAGCCACTAACATTGATAATCTAGTGTTTGACAAACCCAAAGACCCCAGCTTTTGGGATAAGAACTCCCTGTTTGACAAAAATTGCTGGGAAAATTGGAAATTAGTATGGCAGAAACTAGGCATTGACCCACACTTAACACTGTACACCAAGATAAGATCAAAATGGGTTCATGACTTAGACATAAAAAATGAGATTATAAATAACTTAGAATAACATAGGATAGTTTACCTATCAAACCTGTGGAAGAGGAAGGAATTTATGACCAAAGAAGAACTAGAGATGATTATTGATCACAAAATAGAAAAATTTGATTATATCAAATTAAAAAGGTTTTGTACAAATAAAACTAATGCAGACAAGATTAGAAGGAAAACAATAAACTAGGAAAACATTTTTACAGTTAAAGGTTCTGATAAAGGCCTCATTCCAAAATATATAGAGAATTGACTCTAATTTATAAGAAATCAAGCCATTCTTCAATTGATAAATGGTCAAAGGATATGAACAGACAATTCTCAGACGAAGAAATTGAAACTATTTCTAGCCATATGAAAAGATGCTGCAAGACATTATTAATCAGAGAAATGCAAATTAAGACAACTTTGAAATACCACAACACACCTGTCAGATTGGCTAGAATGACAGGGAAAGATAATGCATAATGTTGGAGGGGATCTTGGAAAACTGGTACAGTCGGTGGAATTATGAATACATCCAGCCATTCTGGAGAGAGATTTGGAACTATGCTCAAAAAGTTATCATACTGTGCATACCCTTTAATCCTGCAGTGTTACTACTGGGCTTACATCTCAAAGAGATTTTAAAGAAGGGAAAGGGACCTGTATGTGGAAGAATGTTTGTGACAGCCCTCTTTTTAGTGGCCAGAAAATGGAAAATGAATGGATGCCCATCAATTGGAGAATGGCTAAATAAATTGTGGTATATGGATATTATAGAATATTATTGTTCTGTAAGAAATTACCAGCAGATGATTTCAGAAAGGTCTGGAGAGACTTACATGATGCTGAGTGAAATGAGCAGGACGAGAAGATCATTATATAGTTAAACAACAATACTGTATGATGATCAATTCTGATGTACGTGGTTCTTTTCAACAATGAGATGAACCAAATCAGTTCCAATAGAGCAGTAATGAACTGAACCAGCTACAGCCAGAAAAAGAACTATGGGAGATGACTATGAACTACTACATAGAATTCCCAATCCCTCTTATTTTTGTCTGCCTGCATTTTTTATTTCCTTCACAGGCTAATTGTACACTATTTTAAAGTCCGATTCTTTTTGTACAGAAAAATAACTGTTTGGACATGTATATATATATATATATATATATATATATATATATATATATAAAATATGTATAATGTACATGTAATATGTATATATGTATATATACATACATATTACATGTACATTATACATATTATACATTATACATTACATTATATATTTATATATATGTATGTATGTATTTAACTTATATTCTAACATATTTAACATGTATTTGTCAACCTGCCATCTGGGGAAAGGGGTGGGGGGAACAAAATGTTTTGTAATTGTCAATGCTGAAAAATTACCCATGCATATATCTTGTAAATAAAAAAAGGTATAATAAAAATAGTTCTAAACAAGTAAGAGACATGGGTGTTTTTGTTTTATTAATTCTTATGTTATTAAACCTTTCTCTTTGAGTCTCTTGTCTTTGTGTTTCTCTGTATCTGTTTCTGTCTCTCCATCTTCTCTCTTTCTCTCTCTCTCTCTCTCTCTCTCTCTTTCTCTCTCTCTCTTTTTTGATATCAATTTTTTTCTTATTAATTTTATAATTATAACATTTTTACAACATTATCCCTTGTACTCCCTTCTGTTCTGAATTTTCCCCTACTTCCCTGCACCCCCTCCCCTAGATGGCAGGCATTCCCATACATATTAAATATGTTATAGTATATCCTAGGTACAATACATATGTGCAGAACCGAATTTTGTTGTTGTTGTTGTTGCAAATGAAGAATTGGATTCAGAAGGTAAAAAATAATCTGGGGAGAAAAACAAACAAACAGTTTATACTCATTTCCCTTGTATTCACTTTTCCAAATTTTCCCCTCCCGCCCTTTACTCCCTCCCCTAGATAACAGGCAATGGCATATATATTAAATGTGTTACAGTATATCCTACATACAATATATGTGTGTAAAACCAATTTCTTGTTGCACGGTAAGAATTGAATTCAGAAGGTTATAAGTAACTTGGGTAGAAAGACAATATTGCAAACATTTTAGACTCCTTTCCCAGTGTTCCTTCTCTGGCTGTAGCTGATTCTGTACATCATTAATCAATTGGAATTTGATTAGCTCTTCTCTATGTTGAAGATATCCACTTCCATCAGAATACATCCTCATACAGTATACACTGAAGTGTATAATGATCTCCTAGTTCTGCTCGTTTCACTCAGCATCAGTTGATGCAAGTCTCTCCAAGCCTCTCTGTATTCATCCTGTTGGTCATTTCTTACAGAATAATAATATTCCATAACCTTCATATACCATAATTTACCCAACCATTCTCTAATTGATGGGCATCCGTTCATTCTTCAGTTTCTAGACACTACAAAAAGGTCTGCCACAAACATTTTGGCACATACAGGTCTCTTTCCCTTCTTTAGTATTTCCTTGGGATATAAGCCCAGTAGTAGCACTGCTGGATCAAAGGGTATACATAGTTTGATAACTTTTTGGGCATAATTATTTCACAACTCCACTAACAATGCATCAGTGTGCCAGTTTTTCCACATCCCCTCCTACATTCATCATTATTTGTTCCTGTCATCTTAGCCAATATGACAGGTGTGTAGTAGTATCTCAGAGTTGTCTTAATTTGCATTTCTCTGATCAATAATGATTTGGAACACTCTTTCATATGAGTTGAAATAGTTTTAATTTCATCATCTGAAAATTGTCTGTTCATATCCTTTGACCACTTATCAATTGGAGAATGACTTGATTTCTTATAAATTAAAGTCAATTCTCTGTATATTTTGGAAATGAGCCTTTTATCAGAACCTTTAACTGTAAAAATATTTTTCCAACTTGTTACTTCTCTTGTAATCTTGTTTGCATTAGTTTTGTTTGTGCAAAAGCTTTTTAATTTGATGTAATCAAAATTTTCTATTTTGTAATCAATAATGATCTCTAGTTCTCCTTTGGTCACAAATTCCTTCCTCCTCCACAAGTCGGAGAGGTAAACTATCCTAGGTTCCTCTAATTTATTTATGATCTCGTTCTTTATGCATAAATCTTAGACCCATTTTGATTTTATCTTAGTATGTGGTATTAAATGTGGGTCCATGCCTATTTTCTGCCATACTAATTTCCAGTTTTCCCAGCGGTTTTTGTCAAATAATGAATTCTTGTCCCAGAAGTTGGGATCTTTGGGTTTGTCAAACACGAGATTACTATTTTTATTCATTATCTAGTCTATTTCTTAGCCAATACTAGATGATTTTGGTGACTGCTGCTTTATAATATAGTTCTAGATCAGGTACAGCTAGACCACCTTCATTTGATTTTTTTTTTCATTACTTCCCTTGAAATTCTCGACCTTATGTTCTTCCATATGAATTTTGTTGTTATTTTTTCTAGATCATTAAAATAATTTCTTGGGAGTCTGATTGGTCCAGCACTAAATAAATAATTAGTTTAGGGATTATTGTCATCTTAATTATATTTGCTCGGCCTATCCAAGAGCACTCAATGTCTTTCCAATTATTTAAATCTAACTTTATTTTTGTGGCAAGTGTTTTGTAATTTTGCTTATATAATTCCTGACTTTCGTTTGGTAGATATATTACCAAATATTTTATACTATCGACTGTTATTTTGAATGGATTTTCTCTTTGTATCTCTTGCTCTTGGATTGTGTTGGTAATGTATAAAAATGCTGAGGATTTATGTGGATTTATTTTGTATCTTGCAACTTTGCTAAAGTTCTGAATTATTTCTAATAGCTTTTTAGTAGAGTCTTTGGGGTTCTCTAAGTATACCATCATGTCATCTGCAAAGAGTGATAGTTTGATTTCCTCATTTCCTACTCTAATTTCTTGAATATCTTTCTCGGCTCTTATTGCTGAGGCTCGCATTTCTAGTACTATATTTAATAGTAATGGTGATAGTGGGCAAACTTGTTTCACTCCTGATATTATTGGGAAAGGTTCCAGTTTATCTCCATTGCATATTATGCTTACTGATGGTTTTAAATATATACTCCTTATTATTTTAAGGAATAGTCCATTTATTCCTATACTCTCAAGTGTTTTTAGTAGGAATGGATGTTGGATTTTATCAAATGCTTTTTCTGCATCTATTGAGATGATCATAGGGTTTTTATTAATTTGATTATTAATATGGTCTATTATACTAATAGTTTTTCTAATATTAAACCAGCCCTGCATTCTTGGTATAAATCCCACTTGATCATAGTATATTATCCTGGGGATGATTTTCTAGTCTTTTTGCTAATATCTTATTTAAAATTTTAGCATCAATATTCATTAAGGAAATTGGTCTATAGTTTTCTTTCTCAGTTTTCGATCGACCTGGTTTAGGTATCAGTAACATGTCTGTGTCATAAAAGGAGTTTGGTAGGACTCCATCATCCCCTATTTTTTCAAATAGTTTATATAACATTGGGGCTAATTGTTCTTTAAGTGTTTGGTAGAATTCACATGCAAATTCATCTGGTCCTGGGGATTTTTTCCTGGGGAGTTGATTAATAGCTTGTTCTATTTCTTTTTCTGAAATGAAACTATTTAAACTATTTACTTTTTCCTCTGTTGATCTGGGTAAGCTATATTTTTGAAAGTATTCTTCTATTTCATTTAAGTTATTGAATTTATTGGCATAAAGTTGAGCAAAGTAGCTCCTAACTATTGTTCTAATTTCCTCTTCATTAGTGGTGAGTTCTCCCTTTTCATTTTCAAGACTAACAATTTGATTTTCCTCTTTCTTTTTTTTTTTTTCATCAGATTTACTAAGGGTTTGTCTAATTTTTTTTGATTTTTTCATAGAACCAACTCTTATCTTAGTTTTATTAATTAATTCAATAGTTTTTTTTTACTTTCAATTTGATTAATCTCACCTTTTATTTTTAGAATTTCAAGTTTCATGTTTATCTGGGGATTTTTAATTTGTTCCTTTTCTAACATTTTTAGTTGTAAGCCCAATTTGTTGACCCTCTCTTTTTCTATTTTATGCAAGTAGGCCTCTAGAGACATACAACTTCCCCTTATTACTGCTTTGGCTATATCCCACACATTTTGGTATGATTTCTCATTATTGTCATTTTCTTGGGTGAAGTTCTTAATTATGTCTATGATTTGCTGTTTTACTCAATCATTCTTTAGTATGAGATTATTTAGTTTCCCAATTATTTTTTGCTCTATTTTCCCTTGGCTTTTGATTAATGTAATTTTCATTGCATTGTGGTCTGAAAAGGATGCATTTACTATTTCTGCCTTACTGCATTTGATTTTGAGGTTTTTATGTCCTAGTATATGATCAATTTTTATATAGGTTCCATGAACTGCTGAGAAGAAAGTGTACTCCTTTCTGTCTCCATTTAGCTTTTGCCAAAGACCTATTATATCAAACTTTTCTAGTGTTTTATTTACCTCTTTGACTTCTTTCTCATTTATTTTGTGGTTTGATTTATCTAATTCTGGGAGTGCAAGGTTGAGATCTCCCACTATTATAATTTTGCTGTCTATTTGTTCTTGCAGCTCTCTTAATTTCTCTTTTAAGAATTTAGATGCTGTACCATTGTGTATATGTTTAATATTAATACTGCTTCATTATCTATGCTACCCTTTAGCAGGATATAATGCCCTTCCTTATCTCTTTTAATTAGATCAATTTTTGGTTTTGTTTGATCTGAGATGAGGATGGCTACCCCTGCTTTTTGGCTTCACCTGAAGCATAGTAGATTCTACTCCACCCTTTTACTTTTAGTTTGAATGTATCACCCTGTTTCAGATGTGTTTCCTGTAAACAACATATAGTAGGATTCTGGCTTTTAATCCAGTCTGCTAACTGCTTTCTCTTTATGAGGGAGATTATCCCAATCACATTTATGGTTAGAATGATTAATTCTATATTGCTTGCCATCCTGTTAACCCTTGCTTATGCTTTTCTACTTTCCTTCCCTCTTACCCCCCCACCCAGTATTAAACTTGTGAACACCACTTGCTTTTCACAGCCCTTCCTTTTTAGTATCCCTCCCCCACCTTAAAGTTCCTCTTCCTATTTTACCACTTTTTCTCACAATTTCTGTATTCCCTTCCCCTTAGATTACTTCTTCCCTCTCACTTTTCAATGAAATGGAAGAAGTTTCACCATAAATCAAATATTTCTATTGATGCACACTACATTTATTCCCCTCCTTTCTTTCTCTCAGATATAATAGGTTACCTTTGCCTCTTCATGAAATGTAGTACCACCACTTCACCCTTTTTTATGATATAATTTCCTTTTCACCTCTAGTTTCTAGGACAAATTATAATGTATTCTTTACATATCTTTATGGCAGAAATATAGTTCTCAAGATTTCTTTTTACCTTTTTATAAATCTCTTGAGTTCTGTATTTGAAGATCAAACATTTTGTGTAGATCTGTTTTTTTCATCAAGAATAGATGGAATCCATTTATTTCTTTAAATGTCCATCTTCTTCCCTGGAAAATGATGCTCATTTTTGCTGGGTAAGTTATTCTTGGTTGCATACAAGTTCCTTAGCCTTTTGTAATATCATAGTCCAGGCCCTTTGTTCTTTTAATATTGACACTGCTAGATCCTGGATTATCCTTATTGTGGCTCCTCCATATCTGAATTGTTTTTTCTAGAAGCTTCCAGTATTTTTTCCTTCATCTGATGGTTCTTGAACTTGGCCACTATATTTCTTGGCGTTTTGATTTTAGGGTCCCTTTCAGTAGGTGATCAATTAATTTTTTCAATGTCTATTTTACCCTCTGTTTCCAAAATGTCTGGGCAGTTCTCTTTGATAGCTTCCTGGAAAATAGTGTCCAGGCTCTTTTTTTGCTCATTTTTTCAGAGAATCCGATTGTTCTCAAATTGTCTGTCCTGGATCTGTTTTGCAGGTCTGTTGTCTTTCCAATAAGGTACTTGACATTCTTTCAATTGTTTCGTTTTTCTGGTTTTGCTTGACTCCTTTTTGGTTTCTCCTTAAGTCATTCATTTCTACTTATTCCATACTAATTTTCAATGATGTATTTTCTTCATTCACTTTTTTTATATCTTTTTGTAATTGTCCAATTGAGTTTTTATCTTCTATGGAATTTTTTTCCATTTCATCCATTTTATTTTTAGAGAGCTGTTTTCTTTTCCCAGCACACTAATCCTGTTTTCATTGGAGTTGTTTACCTTTTCTAATTCACTAATTTTATTTCTCAATGATTTGATCATTTTATTCACTCTGGATAACTTCTCCAGACTCTCTTGCCAAGCTTCCCTTTCCTTTTCCCATTTCTCTTCTAGTTCTCTTGTGAGAGCCTTTTTGATTTTTTTTTCTATGAGATTCTTTTGTATTGAGGAAAAGATCATATCCCCCTTAGGGGATTCCTCTGAAGACAATCTGCTTTTAGTGTCCTCAGTATTTGAAGTCTGCTCTCTCTCCATACAGAAACTGTCTATGGTTAGAGCCCTTTTAAATTTTTTGTTCATTTTGTCAAAGCAGGAATCAAAGAAAACAAATTGACAAGAGAAACAATTGGTCTGTTTCTGGGGGGTGGGAGGGATTGGGCTGGATGGTGTTACTGGGTTTCCTCTACAAACTGTGAGAGACAGCAGCGAGGCACTTACAGGACAGAGATGGCTTCTCGCTGAGTCTGAGCTCTGAGGCTCTAAGAAAGCACTGAGTCACTTTGGATGGGGATATGGGTGGCCAGGTCCTGAGAGACACTAGCTTTCCGGGGTTTTATTCTTTACCTCTGGTGTTTATACCTTCTCTGCTGCTCCTGGCTTGCTGCCAAGAGGGAACATCCACACTGGGATAAAAGTCTTTTTGCAGAAATGGAAGAGATAACACCCTTCCCCCCTCCAGTCTAGGCTGTGTGAGCTGCTTGTCTAGCTCTGGCTGCCTGCCCTCGGTCTGCGCCCAGTCTGTTCAACTCTCCCCCGAGTAAAAACAGACCTTCTCTGGTGAATTTCAAGGATGTCTTCTGTTGGTGATTATTTGTGGGTTTCCTTTCTGGTCAAGCATTAATTCCAAGGCTTGTCATGAAGTAAGTCCTGAGAGAAAATATGGAGCTCAAGCAGCTATCTGCCTCCAAGCCACCATCTTGGCCGGAAGTCCTGTCTCTCTCTTTCTATCTTTGTCTCCTTCTCAGTATGTTTTTCACCTAGTCCAATGTGTCTTAAATTATCTTTCTTTGATCTTCTTTTTCCAGGTCAGTTATTTCTTCATGAAATAACTTACATTTTTCCCTTTTTTTCATTAGTTTGACTTTATTTTTAACATTTTTTTTCTTTTGTGAAGTAATTCACTTTTTCTCAATTATAACTTTTAGTGTATTTTTCCTCCTTGTTCCTGGCTGTTAACTTTTTTTTTCCAAATTATATCTTCATAGTTCTCAAGTTTTTACCAAGTTTTTTGTCTATCATTCTCATTTATTTATTTATTTATTCATTCATTCATTCATTCATTTATTTATTTACTTATTTATTTATTTATTTGTTTATTTATTTGAATTTTTGAGAGGATGGTTAACTTGAAGTTTTAATCATATTATTCTGTGCAATTTAAAAAGTTAACCTGTAATTAATTTTAAGACTTCACATTTTGAATAGGTGCCAATAATTTCAGTTTCAGGTGATTTTTACTGCAATACCAAGAAAAAATAATTATTCTTTTGAAAATCTTTTGCAGGCTGAGAATAAAAACTTTATCATTTGACATTTTGATGTTCTTTATGTAGAATCTTCATGAAATTCTTTATGTAAATTCAACCTTTCAGAGAAGACATTCTAGGTAACATGATTTCATCAACCAAGAGAGTATTGGTGGCAATTATGGGTCAAAATTGAAGACGCAATAATCCCAGATATCTGCAATAACCAATTCAGTTGTCTTCAAATCAATACTTACAAGTCATTTTGATTTTCAATGTCCAGAGTTTCCTGAAAGTCAAAACTAGAATCCTGAGAAAGAACCTTGGGAATAATGAGTACTACCTCAGCAAAACCTTGAACCTCAACATAATATATATATATATATATATATATATATATATATATATATATATATATATATATATATATTTTTTTTTTTTTACATTGGGCTCATATTTAATGAGAACTTCATCTTTTGCTACTTCTATTTCACCAGCACCAAGAACAACACAATATTATTCAATAGCATTTTTATAGCATTCTTGGTAGCACAGATCATCTCTTACTGCACACTTGCTCTGTATCAATATGCACTTACTCAGTCCTTTGATCAACCATGCAATGGTTGCCACATTACTCAGAGAAGAATGTTATTTCTCCCGATAGATATTCAAAGCCATACCACCACATGGAAGAATTAATTCTTTTTTGCTCTGTGGAACATTACTGTACCTTCATTTGCAAGAACATCTAAAGATATGACTCAATTCTTCTTGACTAATAATAAAAAGTCTTTTGCCTGAATATCACACACTTTTCTTCTAATTCTATTAATAAATTTACTTTATCTTCAGTGATTCTCTCTTTTGTTTTTACAACTTTCTTTTGCTCCTTCACATTTCTATTTTTAAAAATCAGAATTCACTTTAAAAAAACCATTCTAATGATGCATTATAAATGAGGTTTCTTTTACTCTTTCCATTCTATGTAGATTTTGAGCATAACACCATTTCTCTGATCAACAATGTGTGTCAGCTTTAGATTTATATTTCATTGTCATGATGTCTACCATGATTACCAAGTTCTGTATTTCTGACTACCAGACTACCATTGCCTCTCAATAATCCACTTGTTTATCATTCTTTAGTGTGCAGAGATATTCTATTTGCATTGATAAGTAGTTCTCTACTTCCTTGCTTATCTTAACTTCATCTAAAACTTCTTGTGTTTTTTGCCATTGCATCCTCAAATTCTCCTTTTATTATTCCAGGATACATGCCTTCAGAGACATAGAAATTTACCTGTTTCAGTGGCTGTCTAATGAAGAGAATACTTGAAGTAATACCATTACTTTTAATGTCATTTTGGGTTATGTCTACTTTTGCTATCAAGAAGGGCTATTGGGTACAACTTTTGTATCTCATATACTATCACATTCCCATATTTGATAAGTTTGATGTCACTAGTATCAGAAACAACCAGCTTTATTTACAGTGTCCTTAAAATCTAAACTTGTCTTCAGCATATTCTGTAGTCCCCAATGTTGCTGATATTTAATAACAGCATCACTTGAGTTCCAATAACTTTGGCTTCGGTGATAAACACTTTCTTGGCCAACATAGTTGGAGAGTAGAAGAAGAAGAAGTGGATATAAGGAAAGCAGCTTGGACGCTCCTTAGTTCAGCACTCCATTTTGTTCTTTAAATACACTTTAGCATCTTAAAAGCAATTTTCCAAGAATCCTGGTTAGACTTAATCCCAAACTTCATTTTTTCTTTGAGATTTTGAGCCTCTTTTCTAAGTGATAATTATCACCATAATAACTTTTAAGGTAACTTTTTTGTTTATTTATTTGATCATTTTTTCTAATCTACTTCCTGACTTTTAACTTTATGCTAGGGACAGGCACTAGATACTTATTGGGAGCATGTCTGAATTAAATTTTAGTCCTCTGTGTTCTACTGTTGCTTTCTTTTTCTTTTTCCTTTTTTTTGATATATCAAGTGTTGTGTTATTCCAGAATCCATCAGCTGGCTTAGACTAAGGACCTTCAAGTTTTCAGTGCTTCCAAATGCAAAATCTGACTACTGCCTTTTTGGACTCACCTCTGCAAGTTCCTAATTTGAGTTTAGATTTACCTAACAGTCTTATGAGCTTTTTTCCTCTGATATGAACTTTTAGTAAATTGCTGCTGGATTCAGACTTATTAACCATCTGGAATGTTTGCAGGTTTATAACATAATATTAGCCTTTTTTGTCTCAGATCCCTTCCTTGTTTATCCTATTTCAGACTTTATGTTGAGTTGGCATCAGAGCCACATAACTTGTTTTTGTTTTTGTTTTTTATTCTAAGTTTGTTCTTGCTTAGTATACAGTCTAGAGTCCATTAACATTCATCACCCTGATGCTCTGGCCCTGGATCCTCTCCTTAATTCACACTGGATATGTGCCCTGGAAATGGCTAGTGAACAAAAGAGCTGCCAGTTGGCATCTTTTCTCACCACCTACCATAGGTACAATAGGTAAGCATCTTTCTGTAGAAGTCAGGTCTTCTTCTTGTCATGGCAAATAATGTTCATTGCTCTTCCCACCCAACCCTGGCCAGACCTGGTCACTACTATCAAGAGATCTATATTGATCCAGGTTGAAAAAATTTTTTCAATATGATTTTTTTTGATTTCCTGATTAGGATTTAATCTGATATATTACCTGAATTTATATGGAGGAGTTTTGTTGGGGACCTCTGATGTTTATCTTCCAGTTAACTCTGCAATTTGGGGATTATAGGATCTTAAAATGTTCATAAATAAATCAATCTTCTGACCACAAATACAATATATCCTGAATATCTTAATGTATCATATTTAATAATACCTGATTTTCCCCAATTGCATGTAAAAACATTTTTAAACATTCATTGCATTTTTTTTAGTTTTGAGTTCCAAATTTCACTTCCCCTCCCCCTCCAGTGAGAAGGCAAACAATCTGATATAGATTATATATGTGAAATCAGGTAAAACATTTCCATACCAGTAATTTTGCAAGAGAGAGAAAGAGAGGGTGTGTGAAAGAAAAAAGGAAGGAAGGGAGGGAGGAAGTAAGGAGAGAAAGGAAGAAAGAAAGAAGGAAAGAAAAGGAAAAAAATAGCATGATTAATTCTGCGTTTAGACAATTATCAGTTATTTCTCTGGAGGCAGATAGCATTATGAGTTATTTTCATTATGAGTGTCTTAAAGTATTATATAACTGAAAATAGCTAAGTCATTCATATTTTTTATCATATACCATTTTATTACTATGTACAGTGTTCTGGTTCTGTTAACTTCACTATGTATCAATTCATGTTAAGTCTTTCCAGATTTTCCTGAAATTATCCTGTTTGTCCTTTTATTCTTAAACAATTCAATGACATTTCTTTACAATCATATACTATAGCTTGTTTAGCAATTCCCAAATTAATGGGCATTTACTCAATTTCCAATTCTTACCTATCACAAAAATATATGCTATAAATATTTTTCTGAGATACACATCTAGCCATGGTGTTGTTGGATCAAAGGGTATGCACAGTGTTATATTCCTTTGGACATAGTTCCAATACTCTCTAGAATGGTTGGAATGTACCAACAATGCATTAATATTTCAATTTTCCCACATCCTCTTCACCATTTATTGTTTTTCTTTCTTTTTTTTTTTTTTTATCATATTAGCCAATGTTGTAGATGTTTGGTGGTAACCTTGATGTATTCCTGAGAACAACAGTGTTACTTAAAAGCTAAGATAAACACTTTTCAAAAAAGGAGATAAGAAATGTGCTTTGATGATAATGATGATTATGTTTTAAGTAGAATTTTATAATGCATTTAAGGGCAAAGAGTGGAGCTGGAACTAGGAATTCCATAAATAATTAAACATCTTCTGCCAATGCAGATTGGCATCTTTTCTGTATCTTCTACTCTTAGAGAGTTAGGGCAGTGGTGTTTAACTCAAACAGAAATGGAGCCACTAATTTGTACATAAGGATCCCCATGGGCTATATATTAATTTAGTTTTTTTAAATATAATGTTATCTATATTTTATTTAATAAAATATTTCCCAATTGCATTTTAATCTGGTTCTGGCCCACTGAAAGTGTTGTGGCTATCCAACTCCTGTGATCCACACATTAGCCTTGGACACTAAAAGGTTAATCAACTTGTCCAGAATTATATAGCCAGAATTTGCAAAAGGCTAGACTGAAACCCAGGTTTTCATGACTCCAAGGCCAGGTGCCTCTTACTGGACTTTTCCTGAACTCACTATTTAAAAAAATTTATTTAAACCTAAGAAAATGGGTCTACTCTTCAGCTTTTTCTCCCTTATTCTCCCCACCCCCCATTTCAACTGAAGGCAAAACTCTTCTCCTATCTTTTCCCTTCCTCTGGCTCCCTAGCTGTGACCTTCTCAAATGGACTACTGAAATGAATTAGGAGGAGGAAAAAAAGGAAAAAAAAACCCTCTCAAAGAAGACATTTCCTTTAAGGTTATTCAACTTAAATTGAGTTTTTAAAACTTGCAATACAAACCTCACACTGATGGCTCTGTCACCTAGAATTTCAGCAGAGAAAATCAATGAAAATAAGATGTATAAAGTTATAGGAGCAGGGGAAGAGAAGATTTCCTGAATGAACCACAGTTGGAAAAATGATAAAGTTCTCCTTGCTTGCTTTGGGGAAGTTTTATCATTCTCTGTTCCCACAAGCATGTGCATAGGAAACTGGGTGCCTACAAATTGTTTGCATAGCCTCCACTGATGTGCATCTGTTGCTTGTTAGGTCAAGGCTCCTGAGAGGAGGAAAAGTTGATTTTGTAAATCCCACATTTTCCTGGAGTGTGAGCCATCTCTTCCCCTCAAAGCCCTTTCCTGTATCAAACTGGGGTTTAGCTTTTGTTCCCTACTCAGTTTGGGAAGGAGAGGCCAAGGGGCCCATGGCAAGGGGAAAAAAAGAAAGGAGATGAAGGGCTTATTTTCTGTCCTTTGACAAACTTTATGCTTTGCTTGATGTCTGGCTAGAGATTCAAATTGGCTCTTGTTTTATCTGAATTGGTTCATTTATCCCTAACAAATAGCAAATGACTATCTCTTAGACCTTTGGGGGAATAATAAAAAATTTAAGGCTATAAGTAATAAAATCCTTAGCCTGTTCTGCTGAGATCATTTACAATAATTTGTTTTGCTCCTGTTTTTATAAGGGGCCAGATTTTCACCCCAAGGACGTCATATGTTTTGATATACAACTTCTAGGTTCAAAAAACTGTCATTTTTTTTTTTTGTTTGGTTTTATTCTTTTCCTTTCCCATTTAAAAAATCAGTCTTTTTTTGTCAGTGAAAATTTTCATATCAAAGACCATAGAGCAAAATGCAGGGTCATCTTTCCACAAGTGTAGGCAGGTGACAGCTAAAATGGCATAATTTTAGACCTCTTAGAAGGACCCTAAAAGGACTGCTGCTTTTCTTCCACCTGAATTTTTCATCATAGGATTGGAGACTTAAGCTCGAAGGAATTGTGGAATTTGTCTTGTTTAATAGTTCTTAAAGAATCCAAAAAGAGATCTCAGGGGTTCTGTGAATACTGATATGAAAAAAGAAATTACATCTTTATTTACACTTCTTTCTAACTAAAATGTAACTTTTCCTCCAATTAAAAACAAACATTATTGTGATAAGGGGTCCATAGATTTTATCATTTTGCTAAAGAAATCCATGTCACAGAAAAATGGTAAGATAATCCTGGGTCTAGTTCAAATTCATAATTTTTACAGGTAACAAAGCCGAGGCACAGAGAAATTAAATGATTTGCTTAAGATGACAGATAATTAGTGGCAGAGCCACAATTCAGACTCAGGTGGGGAAACCAAAATTCAATTCTTTTCTCACTATACCACAATGCTTCTCTCTAAATTTGCTTAAAAAGAAACAAGATCACTTATTTGTTCACTTATTCATCCATTCCATTAAGTGATTTTGAGTGACCACTTTGTGGACTGCACTTGGCTGGCGAACTTCGGAGATATAGGGATAAATAAAAAAAAATCCTTGATTTTGCCCTAAAGACCAGACTTAAATTATAGCCTGTTAAACCTACCTCAGAGATAAGAGGGGAAAATTAGTTCAGTTAATTTACAATGAGACATGTTGTGTCTTAATAATAAGTGACTTTTTTGGAACCTTTCTTGAGGTCAACCAATGATATGAGGTAGGAGGGAGAGTGTGTATACACAAGGTATCTGAATGGGATTAGAAATATATTATCATAAAGGGGAAAGGACATAGAAAGGGGAAATTATTGTTAAAAATAGATGATGTCCATTTCCCTGGTCAGAGTGCATATGACTCCCAGATAGTGTACCATGAGTTGTGTATCAGTAGCATATTGAATCATTCAGAATACTCTAGAAAATCCACCAAGAAGGAATGTGGTATGTTCTTTAGCCAAGGCATCTTCAGGAATTATTTCTTTATGCAATATCAGTTCATTAATTCCATATGGTCATGGATTTTGCTAGAGATGTTTGGCTTTAAAGACTTGATTTCTCAAGATTAATTTAACTTTTTTCCCCAATAAAACCATCAGTAGGACAGGGTAAATATATCCAGGATAAGAGTACTCTCTAGTCTGTCAGTTGATTTCTTTTTTTATATATAATTATAGCTTCTTATTGACAAAAAAATGCAATTTTTCAACATTGACCCTTGTAAAAACTTCTGTTCCAACTTTTCCTCTACTTCCCTCCATCCCCTCCCCTAGAAGGCAGGTAGGCCTATACATGTTAAATATGTAAACATATATGTTAAATACAATATATGTATACATATTTATACAGTTATCTTGTTGCACAAGAAAAATTCATATTTAGAAAGCAGGCAAAAATAACCTGGAAGAAAAATAAAAATACAAGCAAACAATAACACAGTCATTTCCCAGTGTTCTTTTGCTGGGTGTAGCTGGTTCTGTTCATCACTTATCAATTGGAACTGATTTGGATCCTCTCATTGTTGAAGATAGCCACTTCCATCAGAACAGATCTTCATATAGTACTATTGTTAAAGTGTATAATGATCTGGTCCTGCTCATTTCACTCAGCATCAGTTCATGTAAGACTCTCCAAGCCTCTCTGTATTCTTCCTTCTGGTCATTTCTTACAGAACAATAATATTCTATAATATTCATATACCATAATTTACTCAGCCATTCTCCAGTTAATGGGCATGCATTCATTTTCCAGTTTCTGTTCACTACAAAAAGGACTACCACACATATTTTTGCACATACAGGTCCATTTCCCTTCTTTAATATCACTTTGGGATATAAGCCCAGTAGTAATATTGCTGGATCACAGGGTATGCATAGTTTGATAACTTTTTAAAAGTATAGTTCCAAATTGCTCTGCAGAATGACTGGATCCGTTCAGCTCCACCAACAATATATCAGTGTCCCAGATTTTCCACATCTTCTCCAACATTTGTCATTATCTTTTCCTGTCATCTTAGCCAATCTAACAGGTATGTAGTGGTATATCAGAGTTGTCTTAATTTGCATTTCTCTGATCAATAATGATTTGGAATACCTTTTTATATGAGTAGAAATAGTTTCAATTTCATCATCTGAAAATTGTCTGTTCATATCCTTTGACCATTTATCAATTAGAGAATGGTTTGATTTCTTATCAATTACAGTCAATTCTCTCTATATGTTGGAAATGAGGCCTTTATCAAAACATTTAATTGTAAAAATGTTTTCCCAATTTATTGCTTCCCTTCTAATCTTGTCTTCATTAGTTTTGTTTGTACAGAAGCTTAACTTAATATAATCAAAATTTTATATTTTATGATCAATAATGATCTCTAATTCTTCTTTGGTCACAAATTCCTTCTTCTTCCATAGGTCTGACTATCCTATGTTCTTCTAATTTATTTGTAATTTAGTTCTTTATGGCTAAGTCATAAATCCATTTTGATCTTATCTTGGTGTACATTGTTACAGTGTGGTTCAATGGCTAGTTTTTACCATACTAATTCCCAATTTTCCCAGCAGTTTTTATCAAATAGTGAATTCTTATTGGAAAGATTGGGGTCTTTGGGTTTGTCAAACACTAGATTGCTATAGTGATTGATTATTTTGTCCTGTGAACCTAACCTCTTCCACTGATCAACTAGTCTATTTCTTAGCTAGTACCAAATAGATTTGGTGACCACTACTTTATAATAGAGTTTCAGATCAGGTACAGCTAGGGCACCTTCATTTGATTTTTTTTTTCACCTTAGTTCCCTTGAAATTCTTGACCTTTTGTTCTTCCAGATCAGTGGTCCTCAAACTTTTTAAATAGGGGGCCAGTTCACTGTCCCTCAGACTATGGGAGGGTGGGACTATATTAAAAACAAAAACTCACACTCCTGTCTCCACCTCTCAGCCCATTTGCCATAGCCCAGCAGGCCATTTAAACGTCCTCAGCCCACCACATCTGACCTGTGGGCCATAGTTTGAGAACCCCTATTCCAGATGAATTTTATTGTTATTTTTTCTATAATATATATATAAATATATAGAGAAGATAATAATATAATATTTTCATTAAAATAGATTTTTGGGAGTCTGGCATAGCACTAAATAAATAGATTAAGTAGTATTGCCATCTTTATTATATTTGCTTGACTTATCCAAGAGCATTTAATATTTTTCCAATTGTTTAGATCTGACTTTATTTGTGTGGAATGTATTTTGTAGTTTTTATCATATAGTTCCTGACTTTCACCTGGCAGATAGATTCCCAAATATTTTATATTATTGACACTTATTTTAAATGGAATTTCTCTTTGTTTCTCTTGCTGATGGATTTTGTTAGTGATGTTAAGAATGCTGATGATATGTGTGGATTTATTTTGTGTCATGAATCTTTACTAAAGTTGTGAGTCATTTGTAATAGTTTTTTTTTGGTAGAATTCTCTAAGGATACCATCCTATCATCTGCAAAGAGTGATAATTTGGTTTCCTCATTACCTACTCTAATTCCTTTCATCTCTTTTTCTTCTCTTATTGCCAAAGCTAGCATTTCTAATATAATATTGAATAGTAATGGTGATAATGGGCAATGTTGTTTCACTCTTGATATTATTGGGAATGGTTGCAGTTTATCACTATTACATGATGCTTACTGATGGTTTTAAATAGATGCTACTGAATATTTTAAGGAAAGTCCATGTATTCCTATACTCTCAAGTGTTCTTAATAGGAATGGGTATTGGATTTTATCAAATGCTTTTTCTGCATCTATTAAGATGATCATATGGTTTTTGTTAACTTGGTTATTGATATAGTCAATTGTGTTAATAGTTTTCCTAATATTGAACCAGCCCTGCATTCCTGGTATAAATCCTACTTGGTTATAGTGTATTATGCTAGGGATGCTTTTCTATAATCCTTTTGCTAATATTTTATTTAAGATTTTTGCATCAATGTCCATTAGGGAGATTCATCTATAATTTTCTTTCTCTGTTTTCAACCTACCTGATTTAGATATCAGTACCATGTCTGTGTCATAAAAAGAATTTGGTAGGACTCCTTCAATCCCTAATTTTTCAAAAAGTTCATATTGCATTGGAGTTAATTGTTCTTTAAATATTTGGTAGCATTCATATGTAAATCCATCTGGTCATGAAGATTTTTTTCTTAGGGAGTTGATTAATGGCTTGTTCTGTTTCTTTTTCTAAAATGGGACTATTTATCTAATTTGCTTCTTTTTTTGTTAATCTGGGCAACCTATATTTTTGAAAGTATTCATCTATTTCATTTAAGATTCACTCAGGATGAGATTATTTAGTTTCCAATTACTTTTTGGTCTATTTTCCCTTGGCTTTTTATTGAATGCTATTTTTATTGCATCATGATCTGGAAAAGATGCATTTAATATTTCTACCTTTGAATTTGAGGTCTTTATGTCCTAATATATTGGCAATTTTTGTATAGGTTTCATGAATTTCCGAGAAGAAAGTATGCTCCATTCTGTCTCCATTTACTTTTATCCAAAGAGCTATCATACCTAACTTTTCTAATGTTCTATTTGCCTCTTTAACTTCTTTCTTATTTATTTTGTGGTTTTATTTGTCTAATTCTGAGAGCAAAGTTGAGATCTCCCACTATTATAATTTTGCTGTCTATTTTTCTTGCAGCTCTCTTAACTTCCCCTTTAGGAATTTAGATGCTATCACTTGGTGCATATATGTTTAATATTCATATTGCTTCATTATCTATGCTACTCTTTAGCACGATATAGTGTCCTTACTTATCTCTTTTAATTAGATCAATTTTTACTTTTGCTTGATCTGAGATCAGGATGGTTACTCCTGTTTTTTTTTTTTTTTTTATTTTAACTGAAGTGTAGTAGATTCTGCTCCAGCCCTTTACCTTTACTCTGTTTGTATCACCCTGCTTCAAATCTGTTTCCTGTAAACCACATATTGTAAGATTCTGCCTTTTAATTCAGTCTGCTATGCACCTTTGCTTTAAGAGGGAGTTTACCTCATTCACATTTATGGTTAAAATATTAATTTTGTATGTCCTGACATCTTGTTAACCCCAGATTATGCTTTTTTTCCTCTTCTTCCCCCTCCCCCTCCCCAGTATTAAACTTGTGAGTATCACTTGCCTCACCCAGCCCTCCCTCTTTAGGATCCCTCCTTCCCCCTTAGAGTGCCTCCCTTTTCTTAAACCTTTTTTTTTGCAATTTCTGAATTCCTTTCTATTTAACCTACTCCTTCCCTTTTCACTTTCCCCCTCCCACTTTTCAAGGAGGTGGGAAAAGTTTCTCTGTAAATTGAGTGAATATTTTCACTTTGAGCCAATTCTGATGAGGGTAAGATTCACACTATGATCATCCCCCTACCTTCTTTCCCTCAGATATAATAGGTTTCCTTTGCCTCTTTGTGAGATGTACTACCTCCACTTTCCCCTTTTTCTGGTACCTTTCTTTTCTACCTCTAAATCTTTTTTATATTATAACAGTAAAACCAAATTATACATGTACTCTTTACATACATACATATATATATATATCCATAACAGAAACACAGTTCTCAAGAGTTATTTTTACCTTTTTATTCTTCTCTTGAGTCCTGGACTTGGAGGTCAAACTTTTTTGTTTAGCTCTGTTTTTTTCATCAGAAATAAATGGAATTCACCTATTTCATTGAATGTCCATATTCTTCCCTGGAAGAAAATGCTCATTTTGGCTGGGTAAATTATTCTTGGCTGCATACCAAATTCCTTGGCATTTTAGAATATCAGATTCCAGGTCCTTTGATCCTTTCATGTGGATGCTGCTAGATCCTGAGTAATCCTTATTGTGACTCCTTGGTATTTGTATTGATTTTTTTTCTGGCTACTTATAGTATTTTTCCCTTGGTATGATAGCTCTGGAATTTAGCCAAAATATTTATTGGAGTTTTAATTTTGGGATCTCTTTCAGTAGGTGATCAATGAAGTCTTTCAATGCCTATTGTATCTTCTGTTTCTATAACATCTGGACAGTTCTCTTTAATGATTTCCTGAAAAATAGTGTCTAGACTTTTTTTTTAATCATGATTTTCAGGAAGTCCAATAATCCTTAGATTATCTGTCCTAGATCTATTTTTCAGGTTTGTTGTTTTCCCAAATAAGTATTTAACATTTTTTTCTATTTTTTCCATTTTTTTTTTGGTTTTGCTTGACTGATTCTTGGTGTCTCCTTGAATCATTCATTTCCATTTTTAAATTCTGACTTTTAATGAATTATTTTCTTCATTTATTTTTTTTATTTCTCTTTGTAATTGTCCAACTGAGTTTGTAAATGAGTTGTTTTGTTCTATGGAATTTTTTTTTCCATTTTGTCAATTTTATTTTTTAAGGAGTCATTTTCTTTTTCCAATTCACTAATTCTGTTGTTCAGGAAGTTGTATTCTTTTTCCACTTTATCTTTTAATGAATTACATGCCTTTTCCACAATGTCTTGCAAAGCTTCCCTTTCTATAATATTCTTCTGTAAAATATAATGTTCTCTGGGAGCAAGTTTCTTGGGGGGCTTCTAGAAGCAGCCTTTCTTTCAGTTTAGTAACCACAAGTGCAGGCAGGGATTAAAGTCTAAATCCTTTAGTGTCTCCTTCAATGTCTTATTTCTTTTCCTGGGGCCTTTCCTAGAGGCCTTCTGTAGTCTTGGTTCAGAGAGCTTAAGCTGCTTTCTCCGGTTTCTGAATCTCCTTGACTGAATCTTGGCTGAGGCTCCGAGAGCTTCTAGTGGGCTTCTCCTCTCTGGCCCTGACAGCTTCTCCTTATATGTTCCATGCTGAGTATACAGCAATCATTATATCATTAGGAAACAATTATTTGTTGTAGGATTAAATCAATGCTAAACTATATTTAACCACTGTCTCCTCAAAAAATTCCACTTACTTAACACCTTGTAAGAATGCTAACACCTTTCCTTTCCCCATTTTTCTTCTACCTCTCTTTTAAGAGCATTTGTAATTTCTTCTATGAGAGCCTTATGAGGTAGGGACCAAGTCATATATACCTTGGGGTTTTCATCTAGAGACAAACTATTTTTAGTCTCCTCAGAATCTGCTCTCTTTCAGTATAGAAGCTATCTATAGTTAGATCCCACTTTGCCTTTTAACTTATTTTAACAGAAAACAAACAAACAAACACTGCAGTCTGCTTATGGTGTAATGAAGTATTTCCAGATTGCCTCTATAGACAACAGGAAGTAGCAGTGAAGCGGCAGTGGAAGACAAGGGCTGCACTGGGATCAGTGTCAACACTGGAATCAGCATTTATGCTGAGATAGTGCTGAGTCCCTTCTAATGCTTGGTGGGTGTGGTCAGGTCCAGAGAGACTATAGTGTCTAGGGGTTATAAGTCTTTACCCTCTCTGTTTATCACTTCTTTGATGATCTACTGGCTTGCTGCCAGGTAAGATTAGCCAATACTGTGGTAGAGTTCTCCCCACAGACTTTCCACTTGTGAAGACCACACCCTGTTCCCCTCTGGTCTGGTCAGAATGAGCTGTTTCCCATGTTCTCACTGCCTATCTGCCTGAGTCTGGCCAGGCCTAGCCCTGTTCCATCCCCTGTGCATGAGTAAAAACAGACTTTTCTGGCAAATTCCGAGATTATCTTCTGTTGATAATTTGTTGTACATCCAATATTCATGGGTTTTGACAGTCAAGCACTAATTCTGAAGCTGAGTTTCATAAAAATGGTTTGAGGGTAAAGGAGATCACAGGAAGACACATGTGTCCTCTCCTTCATCTTGGCTTCACTCCACTATTAGGTGATTTCTGATACTATTGCTAATGATACTAATGGTCAGTTTGTGGTAGAAGACTGCAGGTCCCTTAATCTTGACCTCAAAGATCAAGCACTAATTATTAGTGACAATCTTAAGCATATTATTTATATTTCCACGTATAAAAAAACTAAAGGAGTGACTAATTTTGCCCTTATGGAATCCCTTGAATTATTTTTTGATATTTACTTTATATTTCTCTTTGATCTTATATGTCAATTTTTTTTTGCAACAAAATCCTGAATGTCTGGCAATTCCTTGAAAATGCTGTTTTTTTCCAGGATTATGTTTAACTTTGCTGGGTATGATATTTTCTGGATAACTCTAGTTCTTTTGTTCTTCAACACATGGTGTTCCAAAACCTGTAGTCTTTTACTGCAGCCTTTGCTAGGTCTAATATTATTCTAATTGTGGCTCAGCCATATTTGAATTTATTCTATTCTTATTTTTTTTATTAATTTTATGATTATAATTTTTAACAGTACATATGCATGAGTAATTTTATAACATTATCCCTTGTATTCATTTTTCCAAATTTTCTCCTCCCTCCCTTTACTCCCTCCTTTAGATGACAAGTAATCCCATACATATTAAATGTGTTACAGTATAAGCTAACTACAATATATGTGTGTAAATCCAAGTTTCTTGTTGCATGTTAAGAATTGAATTCCAAAGGTATAAGTAACCTGGGTAGAAAGACAGTAGTGCTAACAGTTTACATTCAATTCCCAGTGTTCCTTCTCTGGGTGTAGCTGTTTCTATACATAATTGATCAACTGGAAATGACTTAGATCTTCTTTATGTTGAAGATATCCACTTCCATCAAAATATATCTTCATACAGTATTGTTGTTGAAGTGTATAGTGATCTTCTGGTTCTGCTCATTTCACTCAGGATCAGTTCATGTAAGTCTCTCCAAGCCTCTCTGTATTCATCCTGCTGGTCATTTCTTACAGAGGAATAATATTCCATACAATTCATATACCACAATTTATCCAATCATTCTCCAATTGATGGGCATCCATTCATTTTCCAGTTTCTAGCCACTACAAAAAGAGCTGCCACAAACACTTTAGCACATACAGGTCCTTTTCTCAACTTTAGTATTTTTTTTGGGATATAAGCCCAGTAGTAGCACTGCTGGATCAAAGGGTATGCACAGTTTGATAACTTTTTGGGCATAGTTCCAAATTGCTCTCCGGAATGGTTGCATTCTTTCTCAACTCCACCAACAATGCATTAGTGTCCCAGTTTTCCCACATCCCCACATTCATCATTATTTGTTCCTGTCATCTTAGCCAATCTGACAGGTGTTGTAGTGGTATCTGAGAGTTGTCTTAATTTTCATTTCTCTGATCAATAGTGATTTGGAACACTCTTTCATATGAGTGGATATAGTTTCAATTTCATCATCTGAAAATTGTCTGTTCATATCCTTTGACCATTTATCAATTGGAGAATGGTGTGATTTCTTATAAATTAGCATCAGTTCTCTATATATTTTGGAAATGAGGCCTTTATCAGGACCTTTAACTGTAAAAATATTTTCCCAATTTGTTACTTCCCTTCTAATCTTGTTTGCATTAATATTGTTTGTACAGAAACATTTTAATTTGATGTAATCAAAATCTTCTATTTTGTGATCAATAATGATCTCTAGTTCTCCTTTGGTCATAAATTCCTTCTTCCTCCACAGGTCTGAGAGGTAGAATATCCTCTGTTCCTCTAATCTATTTATGATCTCATTCTTTATGCCTAAATCATGGACCCATTTTCATCTTATCTTGGTATATGGTGTTAAGTGTGGGTCCATATCTAATTTCTGCCATATTAATTTCCAGTTTTCCCAACAGTTTTTTTCAAATAATTTTTTTTCAAATTTTTATCCCAAATGTTGGTATCTTTGGGTTTGTCAAACACTAGATTGCTATAGTTGTACCCTATTTTGTCCTGTGTACCTAATCTCTTCTACTGATCGACTAGTCTATTTCTTAGCCAATATCAAATGGTTTTGGTGACTGCTGCTTTATAATATAGCTTTAGATCAGGTACACCTAGACCACCTTAATCTGACTTTTTTTTAAATTAATTCCCTTGAAATTCTCCATGTTTTATTCTTCCATATGAATTTTGTTATTATTTTTTCTAGGTCATTAAAGTAGTTTCTTGGGAGTCTGATTGATATAGCACTAAATAAATAGATTGGTTTGGGGAGTGTTGTCATCTTTATTATATTTGCTTGGTATATCCATGAGCAGTTAATGCCTTTCCAATTATTTAAATCTGATTTTATTTTTGTGGCAAGTGTTTTGTAATTTTCCTCATATAATTCCTGACTTTTCTTTGATAGATGGATTCCCAAATATTTTATACTCTCGACATTTGTTTTGAATGGAATTTCTCTTTGTATCTCTTGCTGTTGCAATTTGTTGGTGATGTATAAAAATGCTGAGGATTTATGTGGATTTTTTTTGTACCTTGCAACTTTGCTAAAGTTGTGCATTATTTCTAATAGCTTTTTAGCAGAGTCTTTGGGGTTCTCTAAGTATACCATCATGTCATCTGCAAAGAGTGACAGTTTGATTTCTTTATTACCTACTCTTATTCCTTAATCCCTTTCTTGACTCTTATTGCTGAGGCTCGCATTTCTAGTACTATATTTAATAGTAATGGTGATAGTGGGCAACCTTGTTTCACTCTTGATCTTACTGGGAAAGGTTCCTGTTTATCTCCATTACATATTATGCTTACTGATGGTCTTAAATATATGCTCCTGATTATTTTAAGGAATAGTCCATTTATTCCTATACTCTCAAGCATTTTTATTAGGAATGGATGTTGGATTTTATCAAATGCTTTTTCTGCATCTATTGAGGTGATCACATGGTTTTTATTAATTTGTTTATTAATATGGTCAATTATACTAATATTTTTCCTAATATTAAACCAGCCCTGCATTCCTGTTATAAATCCTACTTGATCATCATGTATTATTCTGGGGATGATTTTCTGAAGTCTTTTTGCTAATATCTTATTTAAGATTTTAGCAACAATATTCATTAAGGAGAGTGGTCTATAGTTTTCTTTCTCAGTTTTCAACCTACCTGATTTAGGTATCAGTACCATATCTGCATCATAAAAAGAGGTTGGTAGGACTCCTTCATCCCCTATTTTTTCAAATAGTTTATATAACATTGGGACTAATTGTTCTTTAAATGTTTAATAGAACTGGATTTGCATCACAAAGAATTCATTAAAAACGAAAAAAAGACTTCAACATAGAAAAAATATATATATTTAGAGCAGACTTTGCATTGTGATAAAACAATGGAAATTGAGGAGATGCTCATCAATTGGAGGATAGCATTAGATTTGTGTAGTTGATGAATGTAATGCAGTACTATAGTGCAGTAAGAAATTATGTAAAAACAGGCAGATTTCAGAAAAACCTGGAAAGTCTTGTATGAACTGATGCAGAATAAAATGAACAGAACCAAAAACAAACAAACAAACAAAAAACCATTGCACACAATATCAGCAAATAATTCAGCTCTTCTCAGCAGCACAGTGATCTAAGACAAGTACAAAGGACTCATGTAGGAAACTGTTATACACACTCAGACGATGAACTGATGGTCTCTGAATGCAGATTGAGGCATACTTTTTTCACTTTATTAATTTTTGTAGCTATGTTCCTTTTTTATCTCTTTCTTTTTTTCACAACTGTGGGTAATAGTGAAATAAATTTTACATGATAGCAATAAATAAATAAATGATTAGTAGAATTCACATGTAAATCCATCTGGTCCTGGGGAATTTTTCCTGGGGAGTTGATTAATAGCTTGTTTTATTTCTTTTTTCTGAGATGGGACTATTTAAGTAGTTTACCTCCTCCTCTCTTAATCTAGGAAGCCTATATTTTGGGAAGTAGTCATCCATTTCACTTAAGTTATCAAATTTATTGGCATAAAAATGGGGAAAAAGTAACTCATTATTTCTGCTAATTTCCTCTTCACTGGTGGAAAGATCCCCCTTTTCATTTTTAAGACTAACAATTTGATTTTCATCTTTCCTTTTTCTGATCAGATTTACCAAAGGTTTATCTATTTTATTGGCTTTTTCATAAAACCAACTCTTAGTTTTATTTATTAATTCAATAGTTTTTTTTTTTTTACTTTCAATATTATTGATTTCTCCTTTTAATTTTAGAATTTTCAAAGTTTAGTTTTTGTGTCAGGAGTTTTTAATTTGGTCTTTTTCTAGCTTTTTAAGTTGCAGGCCCAATTCATTAATCTTCTCTTTCTATATTTTATTCAATTAAGCCTCTAAAGATATAACATTTCCCCTTATTACCGCTTTAGCTGCATCCCACAAAATTTGGTATGATATCTCATCATTGTCATTATCTTGAGTGAAATTATTAATTGTTTCTATAATTTGCTTTTTCACCCAGTCATTCTTTAAGATGAGATTATTTAGTTTCCTTATACTTTTTGGTCTATTTACCCCTAACTTCTTATTGAATGTAGTTTTTATTGCATTGTGATCTGAGAAGATGGCATTTATTATTTCTGCCTTCCTGCATTTAATTTTGAGATCTTTATGTCCTAATATATGGTCAATTTTTGTATAGGTTCCATTAATTGCTGAGAAGAAAGTATACTCCTTTTTATCACCATTCAGTTTTCTCCAAAGGTCTATCATCCCTAGGTTTTCTAATGTTCTATTTACCTCTTTAATTTCTTTTTTATTTGTTTTGTGGTTTGATTCATCTAATTCTGAGAGTGCAAGGTTGATATCACCCACTATTATAATTTTGCTGTCTATTTCTTCTTGCAACTCTCTTAACTTTTCCTTTAGGAAGTTAGATGCTATACCACTTGGTGCATATATGTTTAGTATTGATATGGCTTCATTGTCTATGATACTTTTTAACAGGATATAGTTTCCTTATCTCTTTTAATTAGATCAATTTCTGCTTTTGCTTGATCTGAGATAAGGATGACAACCCCTGTTTTTTTTGGCTTCACCTGAAGCATAATAGATTCTGCTCCAACCTTTTACCTTTACTCTGTATGTATCTCTCTGCTTTAAGTGTGTTTCCTGTAAACAACATATTGTAGGGTTCTGACTTTTGATCCAGTCTGCTCTCTGCCTCCATTTAATAGGAGAGTTCATCCCATTCACATTTACAGTTAAAATTACTTATTCTGTATTTCTTGCCATCATATTATCCCCACATTATGCTTTTTTCCCCTTGACCCCCCTGAACCTCTTCCCCAATATTTAATTTATAGACCCCACTTGTGACACACAGCCCTCTCTTTTTAGTATCCCTCTCCCCTCCTTTTAAGTCCCTTCCCCTTTCTTGTACCCTTCCCTTATTCCCCTTTTCCTTTTCTCTTTTCCTCTCCCCCCTTTTAATGAGGTGAGAGAGAATTCTCTGAAAAACAAATATGTCAATTATTTGCTCTTTGAGCCTACTCTGATGAGAGTAAGATTCACACAATATTTCTCCCCCTCTCTAAATTCCCTCAGATGTGGTAGATTTTCTATGCCTCTTCCTGGGATGTAGTTTCCTTCTTTTTATCTCTCCTTCCCCTTTTTCTGATACTATCCCCTTCCCTTTACTACTTCCCTTTTTAAATATTATATAAGTAAAATCAAATTGTCCATGCGGACTTTCTGTATATCCACACCAGAGATACAGTTCTCAAGAGTTCTTTTTACCTTTTTCTGCTTCTATTCAGTCTTGTGCATGTAGATCAAAATTTTTGTTTACATCTGTTTTTGTTGTTGTTGTTGTTGTTGGAAACAAATGGAATTCCTCTGTTTCATTAAATGTCCATCTTCTTCCATGGAAGAAAATGCTAAACTTAGCTGGGTAGTTTATTCTTGGTTGCAATCTCGGTTCTTTTGGCATTCAGAATATCAGGTTCCAGGCCCTTCGATCCTTTAATGTGGATTCAGCCAGATCTTGAGTTACCCTTATTGTGGCACCTTGATATTTGAATTGTTATTTTCCTAGCTGCTTGCAATATTTTTTCCTTAGTTTGGTAGTTCTGCAACTTAGCCACAATGTTATGTGGAGTTCTTTTTTTAGGGTCTTTTACAGAAGGTATTCAATGAATTCTTTCAATGCCTAATTTTACTTCTGTTTGTATTATCTCTGGATAGTTCTCTTTGATGGTTTCTTGTAAAATAGAATCTAGGCTCTTTTTTTCATCATAATTTTTGGGAAGTCCAATGATCCTCAGATTATCTCTCCTTCTATTTTCCAGGTCTATAGATTTTCCCAGTAAGTATTTGATGTTATTCTCCAGCTTTTTTTTTTTGTTTGTTTGTTTGTTTGTTTTTGTTTGTTTTTTTTTACTGATTCTTGGTTTCTCAATCAATACTTCATTTCTATTTGTTCAGTCCTGATTTTTAAGGAGTTGTTTTCTTCTTCACATTTTTTAGTTCTTTTTGTATATGTCCAATTGAATTTTTAAATGAATTATTTTGCTCTGTTGAATTTTTTTCCATTTCACTATTTTTTTTAGTGAGTTATTTTCTTTTTTCAAATCAGAAATTCTACTTTCTTGGGAATTTTTTATCTTTTCCTATTCAGAAATCCTACTTTTCTGTGATTTTTTAACCTTTTCTAATTCACAAATTGTGTTTCCATGTACCTCCTGTGAATTCTTTATTTTTTCTTACTCAAATTTCAGGACGTTGTTATTCTCTGTCATAGCTTCTCTTTCCCTTCCCCATTTTTCTTCACACTCTCTTAACTTTTTAATAGTCTCTTCTAGGAGAGAATTATGTGATGGGGGGGCAGGTATCATTCCCCTTTATGGTGTTATCTAAAGACTCTTCTGTTAGATTCCTTGGGGTTGGATATTTGCTCTTTCTCTGTATAGAAGGTGTCGATCATTCTCTTCAGCTTCTTACTCATTGTTAACACTCTGTGGGGGTTCTGCCCTTGGGGTAAGAAATTTATCAGCTTCCTCCCAGACTGGATGGATGCAGCAGTCCTGTGTCTGGGCTGAGAGAGTTCTGGGAGAGAGTTCCCCTCCCCACTCCCCAGGAATGCCTCAGAAGTGGTTAGCAAGGCTGTGCTGTGAGGGGTGCCCAGTGAATAACCCCGCTGTGTGGCCTAGTGACTTCCCTGAGGTTTAAGGCTGAACAGTGAAAGCTTCACAAACCTCAGCCCATGGGGCCATGGATATTAGCAGCTGATGTGAAATGTCCCTGCACTCAAACCGGAAGTGTCTGCCCAGAAACCACAGTCCATGCTGCAGTGGTTCTGCTTCACTGGGAGTTCCACTGCTGCAAGAATTCCACTGCCTCAGGCTGAGCCCTGCAGTATGTGGATTAGAGGCTTCCCCAGGCTTTGTCCCCCACTGTTCAGGTTCTTAATTGCCCCAAGGAAAAGCCCTAGACAGCAGAAGGCAGCTCCACAGCCATGCCTGATATTGGTGTTAGGTCACTTCCAGATTGGGGTGGTTCTAGGAACTGGCTTTATATTTTAAATTAGCTTGATTTCTCTTCTGATGTGCTGTTTTATAAGCAGAGTAGAGCTATCAGTCTGTGCCAGATTCCTCTATCTCAGCGGCTTCTCTGATCCTGGAGTTCTCCATTGGCACAGTGTGCTAGCTCTTAGTCAAACCCTGTCCGTGCTGATCTTTTTTTTTTTTTTCCCTCCCCTTGGAATCGACCTTTACTGTTGAAATTCCCAATTCTCTTCAGCTGGTAAGTTGTGCTTCTAATCCTTGTGGTTTTTATCAGTCCAGCATTATTTTTGAGGCTGATTTAACTACTTGGTATTGAGGGAAGAAGGGAGCTTACAAATTCGAGTGTATTTTCTCTGCCATCTTGGCTCCACCCTATTCTATTCTTATTGCTCATAATATTTTCTCCTTGATCTAGGGGGAAATTGGCTATGCTATTCCTATAAATTTTCCCTTTAGAATGTTTATCAGGTGTTGATTGGTAGATTTTGTTTCTATTTCTACTATCCCTTCTTGTTCTAACATTTCAGTATGATTTTCTTCAATTACTTTTTATATTATTGTATCAATTCTTTTTTTTATTGTAGCTTTGGTTATTCTTATGTTTTCTTTTCTTGATTTGTTCTCCACCCCAATGTGGTTCAGAGAGATTAAGTGACTTCCTTAAAGTGACATAGCTAATTAGTGGCAGACATTCTCCAATTGATGTACTCTGGCCAAAGGATGTACTCTGATAATTTTCAGATGATGAAATTAAAATCATTTATGGTCATGTGAAAGAATGCTCAAAATCACTATTGATGAGATAAATGCAAATTAAAACAACTCTGAGATACCACTTCACACCTTTCAGATTGGCTAAGACTACAGGAAAAGATAAATGTTTAAGGTGATGTGGGAAAACTGGGACACTAATACATTGTTGTTAGAGTTGTTAATTGATCCAACCATTCTGGAGAGCAATTTGAAACTATGTCCAAAGGCCTATCAAACTGTACATGCCCTTTGATCCAGAAGTGTCTCTATTAGGTCTGTATCCCAAAGAGACCATAAAAAAAAAAAAAAGATGTGTGTTTGTAGCAGCCATTTTTATAATGACAAGGAATGGGAAACTAAGTGGATGCCCATCAGTTGGAGAATGGCTGAATATATTATGGCATATGAATGTTATGGAACATTATTGTTCTGTAAGAAATGACCAGCAGGATGATTTCAGAGAGGCCTAGAGAAACTTACATGAACTGATGCTAAGGGAAGTGAGCAGAACCAGGAGATCATTGTGCACAGCAACAAGATTATAAGATGATCAGTTCTGATGGATGCAACTTTTTTTTAACAGGTAAGTGATTCAGGCCAGTTTCAATGATCTTGTGATGAAGAAAGAAAGTTCTCTGGACCCACAGAGAAGACCATGGGAACTTTGGTTAGATCACAACATAGTATTTTCACTTTTTTGTTGTTTGCTTGCATTTTGTTTTCTTTCTCATTTTTTTTCCTTTTTATCTATTTTTTCTTGCACAGCATGATAATTGTAGGAATATATGTAGAAGAATTGCACATGTTGAACTAATACTGGATTATTTGCTGTCTAGGAGAAGGGATGGGAGGAAGAGAAAGAAATAATTTGGAACACAAGGTTTTGAAAAGGCTAATGTTGAAAACCATCTATGCATATGTTTTGAAAATTGTAGCTCCATAATTCATATTCAGGTCTGAAAACCCAAGTATAGCTCTTTTTCTTGCTATACCACAATGCTTCTTTCTTACTTTGCTTAAACAAAAATAAGACCATTTATTCATTCACTTACTCATCCATTCTACTAAGTGATTTTTTTATAAGTTGTTTTTCTTATGAGATATTTTACATTCTCTTCTATTTTTCTTAGTCTTCATATATTATTTTATTATCTCTTCATCTTATAATTGTGCTGGCTTCCCCTTGCCCAATTCTAATTTTGAAAGAGTTGTTTTCTTCCTTAAGATTCTGAATCTCCTTTTTCAGGTGATTTTCTTTTCACAAATTTTTTTGTTTTCTTGGATTGTTTCACCTAAAAAAAAAAGAAAAATATTTCCCCAATCTCTTTCATTTGATGTTTAAAGTCTTTTAAAAGGTGTTTGATAAATTCTTTTTGAACAGGTGATACTTTCTTGCTTCAGTATCCTCCTCTGAAGCTGAACTCTATTCTTCTTATTCCCATGGGAGCTCTCTCCTTTGCCTGTTCCATTTATATATATATATATATGTATATGTATATGAAATTGTTGACACAATCACCTTTAGTCGTGGGGTTTGTGGGATGGTGCTTCTGACCTCAGGTCCTCTTTTATTTTATGACTCTGGTCTAGAACTGAAACCAAGAACTATCCTCCTGTAAGTGCCCACAGGCAGCATTATCCCTGGTACAGTATTACTGCACTCACCAACACATACTGTTCATTCTCCTCCAGGACTGTCTTTTCATTGTGTAGCTAGGCTTACTGGCCTAGGAAACAGGGATTCCCTCAATCTTCCCTGTCTTAGAAATCAACTTCCTGGGATGGAGCCAAGATGGCAGAGAGGAAAAATGTTTTGTTTTTTTTCTGATCTTTTCCCACATCCCTCAGACTAACTAGTAAATCCAACCTCTGAATTAGTTCTGAACTGGCAAAACCCACAAATATTGGGAGTGCAACAAATTACCAGCAGAGGATAATTTCAAAGATCTCCAGAAAAGTTCATTTCAATGTGACATAGAGGGAGGCAAGCTAAGTGCAAGCAGGCTGAGCACAGATGCCAGTGCCAGCAGTGCAGACCCAGGGTGGTGAGGGCTCTGTGGATGGAGAATCTATGAGGAGGAATCTACAGCTATGTTGGCTACTCTGCCCTGGTTCCTAGCCAGTAGATCAGCAAAGAAGTCATAAAACATGCAACACAAACACAAAAGGTAAATAGTGAACCCCCAAATGCCAGAGTCTCAAAGAACCTGACCATGCCCACCCAGCATTGGAATTGAGTCAACACTGACTAAGTGCAGCTGTTGTTGCTGCTTGTAGAGGAAGCTTGGAAAATCTCCCTTGTCCTACAGTAAGCAGATCTCTACTTTAAAAATATTGAGTAAAAAAGCAAAAAGAGCTCTGACCATAGATAGTTTTTATGCTAAAAGAGAAGAACAGATTTTAAATCCTCAGAAGACTAAAAGTAGATTGTCTCCAAATGAAGCCCCAAAGTGTGATATAAATTGGTCCTCATCACACAAGACTATCCTAGAAGAAATTAAAAAGGATCTTAAAAGAAATCTAGAAAAAAAAAATGAAGAAACAAAATGGAAACTTTGGAAGAGGGTTTGGAAAAGGCAAAACAGAAACTATCTGAAAAATAAAACCCACTACAAAATAGATTTAGTAAAATGGAAAAAACACATAACTCATTAAAAGATACATTTGAACAAATGGAAAAAGAAAACAACTCCCTGAGAAACAGAATTTGTGAAATGGAAAAAAATCCATAGAACAAAATAATATTTTTTCCTAGTTCCAATAGTTTTGAAATTTGGCCAAGATCTTCCTTGGAGTTTTAATTTTGGGGTTTTTTTCAGGAGGTATTTGGTGAATTCTTTAAGTGGCTATTTTACCCTCTGATTCTATTATATCAGGGCAGTTCTCTTTGATTATTTTCTGAAAAATAGTGTCTAGGGTCTTTTTTTTTTTCATCACTATTTTCAGGAAGTCCAATAATACGTAGATTGTATCTCCTACATTTATTTTCCAGATCAGTTGTTTTCCCAAATAGGGATTTTTTTTTGTATTTTATGTTTTCTTCTATTTTTTTCTTTTTTTTTTTTCTTTTTTCTTTTTTGTTTTTTTCTTGACTGATTCTTGATGTCTCATGGCATCATTCACTTACAGTTGTTCATTTCTAATTTTTAGTGAATTATTTTCTTCATTTACTTTTTAAAAATTCTTTTTGTATTTGTCCAATTGAATTTTTAAATGAGTTGTTTTGTTCTATGGATTTTTTTCCATTTCACAGATTCTTTTTTTCAGGGAGTTGTTTTCTTTTTCCATTTGGTCAAATGTGTCTTTTAATGAGTTATGTGTTTTTTCCATTTTACTAAGTCTATTCTGCAGTGATTTTTTTCAAAACAACTCATTGAAAAATTCAATTGGACAAATACACAAAGAATTTTTAAAAAGTAAATGAAGAAAATAATTCACTAAAAATCAGAAATGAACAATTGTAAATGAATGATGCCATGAGACATCAAGAATCAGTCATGGAATGCATCCAAGAATAAATTACCCCATTAAACTGAACATTTTCTTTCAGAGAAGAAGATGGATATTCAACAAAACAGGTCAATTCCATTTATTTCTGATGAAAAAAAAGAGTTAAACAAAATATTTGACTGCAGTATGGAAGCAAAAAGAAATACTCTTGAGAACTGTATTTCTATATGGGTATACATAGAGAGTTACCTGTATAATTTGATTTTACTGTTATAATACAAAAAAAGAAACTAGAAGTGAAAAGGGGATTGTACCAGAAAAAGGGGGAAGTGGAGGTGAAAGGAGGGAAATTACATCTGAAGAAGAGCCAAAGAAAACCTATTATAATTGAAGGAAGGGAGGGTGATGAATATTGTGGGAATCTTACTCTCATCAGATTTGGCTCAAAAAAATAATATTAGATATATTTGGTTTCACAGAGAAACTTCTCACACTTTATAGGAAAGTGAGAGGGGAAAGGGGAAAAGGGAAAGGGAAGGCTAATAGAAGGGAAAACAGAAATAGTAGGGAAAAGGTATAAGGAGGGGAGCAACTCTGAAGGGGCAGAGTTGCTTGAGACAAGTGGTGCTGGTAAGTAAAATACTGGGGAGGAGGGAAAGAGGAAAGGAAAGAGAAAAGTATAATTTGGGGAAAATAAGATGGCAGGAAAATACAAAATTAGTAGTTTTAATTGTAAAGGTGAATAGGGTGAACTATCCCATAAAGTGGTAGTAGATAGCACAACTGGATTAAAAGCCAGAACTCTACAATATATTGTTTCCAAGAAAACACAATTAAAGCAGAGTGATACATGCAGAATAGAGATTAAAAACAAACCACTAAAAAAAAAAAAACAAACAAAAAAAAAAAAAAAAAAAAAAAAAGCGAGATAGCTAAGCCACCTAATACTTAGAGAAGAAAAAGAGTTTAAAAGGAATTAGAATAGGTAATGAGGAAACAAAATTATCACTCTTTGCATGTGATATGATGATATTCTTAGAGAACCCTAGAGAGTCAACTAAAAACATATTAGAAATAGTCCACAACTTTAGCAAAGATTCAGGATACAAAATAAGTCCATATAAATCATCAGCATTCTTATACATCACTAACAAAATGCAACAGCAAGAGATACAAAGAAAAATTCCATTCAAAACAACTGTCGAGAGTATAAAATATTTGGGAATCCATCTACCAAAGAAAAGTCAGGAATTATATGAGCAAAATTACAAAACACTTGCCACAAAAATAAAGTCAGATTTAAATAATTGGAAAGACATTAAGTGCTCTTGGATAGGTTGAGAGAATATAACAAAGATGACAATACTCTCTAAACTAATCTATTTATTTCATGCTATACCAATCAGACTCCCAAGAAACTATTTTATGGACCTCGAAAAAATAACAACAAAATTTATCTGGAAGAACAAAAGACCAAGAATTTCGAGGGAATTAATGAAAAAAAAAAGCAAATGAAGGTGACCTAGTTGTACCTGATCTAAAATTATATTATAAAGCAGCAATCATCAAAACCATTTGGAACTGGGTAAGAAATAGAGTAGTTGATCAGTGGAATAGCTTAGGTTCACAGAACAAAATAGTCAATTACTATTGCAATCTAAGGTTTGACAAACCCAAAGACCCCAGCTTTTGGGATGAAAATTCACTATTTGATAAAATTTGCTGGGAAAATTGGAAAATAGTATGGCAGAAACTAAGAATTTACCCATACCTAATACTTTATAAAAACATAAGGTTGAAATGGGTTCATGATCTAGACATAAAGAATGATATTATAAACAAATTAGAAGAACATAGGATAGTTTACCTCTCAGATCTGTGGAAGAGGAAGGAATGAGTGATCAAAGAACTAGAGATTATTATTAATCACAAAATACATACTTTTGATTATATTAAGTTAAAAAGTTTTTGTATAAACAAAATTAATGCAGACAATATTAGAAGGGAAGCAATAAACTGTGAAAAACTTTTTACATTCAAAGATTCTGATGAAGGCCTCATTTCTAAAATATAGAGAGAATTAACTCAAATGTATAAGAATTCAAGGCATTCTCCAACTGATAAATGGTCAAAGGATATGAACAATTTTCAGAAGAAGAAATTTCTAGTCTCATGACAAGGTGCTCTAAATCACTATTTTTTTATTTTTTTTAATAATTTTTATTATATATATTTATAATATTATCCCTTGTATTCATTTTTCCAAATTATTCCCCCCTCCCTCTACTCCCTCCCCCCGACGACAGGCAATCCCATACATTTTACATGTGTTACAATATAACTTAGATACAATACATGTGTGTAAATACCATTTTCTTGTTGCACAATAAGCATTAGATTCCGAAGGTACATGTAACCTGGGCAGACAGATATTAGTGCTAACAATTTACATTCACTTCCCAGTGTTCCTTCTCTGGGTGTAGCTGCCTCTGTCCATCATTGATCAACTGGAAGTGAGTTGGCTCTTCTTTATGTTGAAGATTTCCACTACCATCAGAATATATCCTCATACAGTATTGTTGTTGAAGTGTACAGTGATCTTCTGGTTCTGCTCATTTCACTCAGCATCAGTTGATGTAAGTTTCTCCAAGCCTCTCTGTATTCCTCCTGCTGGTCATTTCTTACTGAGCAATAATATTCCATAACCTTCATATACCATAATTTACCCAACCATTCTCCAACTGATGGACATCCATTCATCTTCCAGTTTCTAGATACAACAAAAAGAGCTGCCACAAACATTTTGGCACATATATGTCTCTTTCCGCTCTTTAGTATTTCTTTGGGATATAATCCCAGTAGTAGCGCTGCTGGGTCAAAGGGTATGCACAGTTTGATAACTTTTTGGGCATAGTTCCAAATTGCTCTCCAGAATGGCTGGATTCTTTCACAACTCCACCAGCAATGTATTAGTGTCCCAGTTTTCCCACATCCCCTCCAACATTCATCATTATTTGTCCCTGTCATCTTAGCCAATCTGACAGGTGTGTAGTGGTATCTCAGAGTTGTCTTAATTTGCATTTCTCTGATCAGTAGTGATTTGGAACACTCTTTCATGTGAGTGGATATACTTTCAATTTCTTCATCTGAGAATTGTCTGTTCATATCCTTTGACCATTTATCAATTGGAGAATGATTCAGTTTCTTATAAATTAGGGTCAGTTCTCTATATATTTTGGAAATGAGACCTTTGTCAGAACCTTTGCTTTTAAAAATATTTTCCCAATTTGTTACTTTCCTTCTAATCTTGTTTGCATTAGTATTATTTGTACAGAAACTTTTTAGTTTGATGTAATCAAAATATTCTATTTTATGATCAATAATGGTCTCTAGTTCTCCTCTGGTCATAAATTCCTTCCTCCTCCACAGGTCTGAGAGGTAGACTATCCTCTGTTGCTCTAATCTGTTTATGATTTCATTCTTTATGCCTAAATCATGGACCCATTTTGATCTTATCTTGGTATATGGTGTTAAGTGTGGATCCATATCTAATTTCTGCCATATTAATTTCCAGTTTTCCCAACAGTTTTTTCCAAATAATGAATTTTTATCCCTAATGTTGGTATCTTTGGGTTTGTCAAAGATTAGATTGTTATAGATGTACACTTTTTTGTCCTTTGTATCTAATCTGTTCCACTGATCTACCGGTTTATTTCTTAGCCAATACCAAATGGTTTTGGTGACTGCTGCTATATAATATAGCTTTAGATCAGGTACACCTAGACCACCTTAATCTGACTTTTTTTTCATTAGTTCCCTTGCAATTCTAGACTTTTTATTCTTCCATATGAATTTTGTTGTTGTTTTTTCTAGGTCATTAAAATAGTTTCTTGGGAGTCTGATTGGTATAGCACTAAATAAATAGATTAGTTTGGGGAGTATTGTCATCTTTATTATATTCGCTCGGCCTATCCAAGAGCACTGAATGTCTTTCCAATTATTATTTTTTTTTTGTCAAAAATTATCTTTATATGTAATTGAAACAAATTAAGTATTTTTTTAAAACAGTTGATTTAAAAAATATGACAAAACAAGAAATGGAAGATCATTTGCACAGTAACAATATTATAGTGATGATCAACTGATGATCAACCTATTCTTTTTTTTTTATTATTATATATATATATATATATATTTTATAATATTATCCCTTGTATTCATTTTTCCAAATTACCCCCCCTCCCTCTATTCCCTCCCCCCGACGACAGGCAATACCATACATTTTACATGTGTTACAATATAGTCTAGGTACAATACATGTGTGCGAATATCATTTTCTTGTTGCACAATAAACATTAGAATCCAAAGGTACATTCAACCTGGGCAGACAGATATTAGTGCTAACAATTTTCATTCCCCTCCCAGTGTTTCTTCTCTGGGTGCAGCTACCCCTGTCCATCATTGATCAACTGGAAGTGAGTTGGATCTTCTTTATGTTGAAGATTTCCACTTCCATCAGAATACATCCCCATACAGTATTGTTGTTGAAGTGTACAGTGATCTTCTGGTTCTGCTCATTTCACTCAGCATCAGTTGATTTAAGTCTCTCCAGGCCTCTCTATATTCCTCCTGCTGGTCATTTCTTACCGAGCAATAATATTCCATAACCTTCATATACCACAATTTACCCAACCATTCTCCAACTGATGGACATCCATTCATCTTCCAGTTTCTAGCTACAACAAAAAGAGCTGCCACAAACATTTTGGCACATATATGTCTCTTTCCGCTCTTTAGTATTTCTTTGGGATATAATCCCAGTAGTAGCGCTGCTGGGTCAAAGGGTATGCACAGTTTGATAACTTTTTGGGCATAATTCCAGATTGCTCTCCAGAATGGCTGGATTCTTTCACAACTCCACCAGCAATGTATTAGTGTCCCAATTTCCCCACATCCCCTCCAACATTTGTCATTATTTGTTCCTGTCATCTTAGCCAATCTGACAGGTGTGTAGTGGTATCTCAGAGTGGTCTTAATTTGCATTTCTCTGATCAGTAGTGATTTGGAACACTCTTTCATGTGAGTGGATATAGTTTCAATTTCTTCCTCTGAGAATTGTCTGTTCATATCCTTTGACCATTTATCAATTGGAGAATGGTTCGGTTTCTTATAAATTAGGGTCAGTTCTCTATATATTTTGGAAATGAGACCTTTGTCAGAACCTTTGTTTTTAAAAATATTTTCCCAATTTGTTACTTCCCTTCTAATCTTGTTTGCATTAGTATTATTTGTACAGAAACTTTTTAGTTTGATGTAATCAAAATCTTCTATTTTGTGATCAATAATGATCTCTAGTTCTCCTCTGGTCATAAATTCCTTCCTCCTCCACAAGTCTGAGAGGTAGATTATCCTCTGTTCCTCTAATCTATTTATTATCTCCCTCTTTATGCCTAAATCATGGACCCATTTTGATCTTATCTTGGTAAATGGTGTTAAGTGTGGATCCATATCTAATTTCTGCCATACTAATTTCCAGTTTTCCCAACAGTTTTTTCCGAATAATGAATTTTTATCCCTAATGTTGGAATCTTTGGGTTTGTCAAAGATTAGATTGCTATAGATGTACCCTTTTTTGTCCTTTGTATCTAATCTGTTCCACTGATCTACCGGTCTATTTCGTAGCCAATACCAAATGGTTTTGGTGACTGCTGATATATAATATAGCTTTAGATCAGGTACACTTAGACCACCTTCTTCTGAGTTTTTTTTCATTAGTTCCCTTGCAATTCTTGACCTTTTATTCTTCCATATGAATTTTGTTGTTATTTTTTCTAGGTCATTAAAATAGTTTCTTGGGAGTCTGATTGGTATAGCACTAAATAAATAGATTAGTTTGGGGAGTATTGTCATCTTTATTATATTCGCTCGGCCTATCCAAGAGCACTGAATGTCTTTCCAATTATTTAAATCTGATTTTATTTTTGTGGCAAGTGTTTTGTAATTTTTCTCATATAATTCCTGACTTTTCTTTGGTAGATGGATTCCCAAATATTTTATACTCTCAACATTTGTTTGGAATGGAATTTCTCTTTGTATCTCTTGCTGTTGCATTTTGTTAGTGATATATAAAAATGCCGAGGATTTATGTGGATTTATTTTGTATCCTGCCACTTTGCTGAAATTTTGAATTATTTCTAGTAGCTTTTTAGCAGAGTCTTTGGGGTTCTCTAAGTATACCATCATGTCATCTGCAAAGAGTGATAGTTTGATTTCCTCATTTCCTACTCTAATTCCTTGAATCTCTTTCTCGGCTCTTATTGCCGAGGCTAGCGTTTCTAGTACTATATTGAATAGTAATGGTGATAGTGGGCAACCTTGTTTCACTCCTGATCTTACTGGGAAAGGTTGCAGTTTATTTCTATTGCATATTATGCTTACTGACAGTCTTAAATATATGCTCCTGATTATTCTAAGGAATAGTCCATTTATTCCTATACTCTCAAGAGTTTTTAGTAGGAATGGATGTTGGATTTTGTCAAATGCTTTTTCTGCATCTATTGAGATGATCATATGGTTCTTATTAATTTGATTATTAATATGGTCAATTATATTAATAGTTTTCCTAATATTAAACCAGCCCTGCATTCCTGGAATAAATCCTACTTGATCATAGTGTATTATCCTGGAGATGATTTTCTGAAGTCTTTTTGCTAATATCTTATTTAAGATTTTAGCATCAATATTCATTAAGGAGATTGGTCTATAATTTTCTTTCTCAGTTTTCGATCTACCTGGTTTAGGTATCAGTACCATGTCTGTGTCATAAAAGGAGTTTGGTAGGACTCCTTCATCCCCTATTTTTTCAAATAATTTATATAATATTGGGGCTAATTGTTCTTTAAATGTTTGGTAGAATTCACATGTGAATCCATCTGGCCCTGGGGATTTTTTCCTGGGGAGTTGATTAATAGCTTGTTCTATTTCTTTTTCTGAAATGGGACTATTTAAGCAATTTATCTCCTCCTCTGTTAATCTAGGAAGCCTATATTTTTGGAGGTATTCATCCATTTCACTTAAGTTATCAAATTTATTGTCATAAAGTTGGGCAAAGTAACTCCTTATTATTTCTCTAATTTCCTCTTCATTGGTGGAAAGATCGCCCTTTTCATTTGTAAGACTAACAATTTGATTTTCCTCTTTCTTTTTTCTGATCAAATTTACCAAAGGTTTATCTATTTTATTGGCTTTTTCATAAAACCAACTCTTGGTTTTATTTATTAATTCAATAGTTTTTTTTTACTTTCAATATTATTGATTTCTCCTTTTAATTTTTGTATTTCAAGTTTAATTTTTGGTTGGGGGTTTATAATTTGGTCTTTTTCTAGTCTTTTAAGTTGTAAGCCCAATTCGTTAATCTTCTCTTTCTCTATTTTCTTCAAATAAGCCTCTAAAGATATAAAATTTCCCCTTATTACCGCTTTAGCTGCATCCCACAGATTTTGGTATGATGTCTCATCATTGTCATTATCTTGGGTGAAATTATTAATTGTTTCTATAATTTGCTGTTTCACCCAGTCATTCTTTAAGATGAGATTGTTCATTTTCCAATTACTTTTTGGTCTATTTACCCCTAACTTTATCCTGAATGTAGCTTTTATTGCATTGTGATCTGAGAAGAAGGCATTTATTATTTCTGCCTTCCTACATTTAATTTTGAGATCTTTATGTCCTAATATATGGTCTATTTTTGTATAAGATCCATGAACTGCTGAGAAGAAAGTATATTCCTTTCTATTGCCATTTAGTTTTCTCCAAAGGTCTATCATACCTAGTTTTTCTAATGTTCTATTTACTTTTTAAATTTCTTTCTTATTTGTTTTGTTGTTTGATTTGTCTAAATCTGAGAGTGCAAGGTTGAGATCTCCCACTATTATAGTTTTACTGTCTATTTCTTCTTGCAATTCTCTTAACTTTTCCTTTAGAAAGTTAGATGCTATACCACTTGGTGCATATATGTTTAGTATTGATATGGCTTCATTATTTATGCTACCTTTCAGCAGGATATAGTTTCCTTCCTTATCTTTTTTAACTAGATCTACTTCTGCTTTTGCTTGATCTGAGATAAGGATAGCTACCCCTGCTTCTTTGGCTTTTCCTGAAGCATAATAGGCTCTGTTCCAACCTTTTACCTTTACTCTGTATGTATCTCCCTGCTTTAAGTGTGTTTCCTGCAGACAACATATTGTAGGATTCTGATTTTTGATCCAATCTGCTATCCGTCTCCATTTGATGGGAGCGTTCATCCCATTCACATTTACAGTTAAAATTACTAATTCTGTATTTCCTGCCATCATATTATCCCCAGATTATGCTTTTTCCCTTGACCCCCCTGATGCCGCTCCCTGATATTTAATTTACAGACCCTCCTTGTGACGCACAACCCTCCCTTTTTTTTTTAGTATCCCTCCCCCCTCCCTCCAAGTCCCTTCACTTATTCTCCTTTTCCTTTCCCCTTTTCCTCTCCCCCCTTTTACTGAGGTGAGAGAAAATTCTCTGAAAAACAAATATGTTAATTATTTACTCTTTGAGCCTCTCCTGATGAGAGTAAGATTCACACAATGATTCTCCCCCTCACTAAATTCCCTCAGATATGGTGTATTTTCTATGCCTCTTCCTGGGATGTAGTTTCCCTCTTTTTATCATTCCTTCCCCTTTTTCTGAAACGACCTCCTTCCCTTTACTACACCCCCCTTTTTTCTTTTATATCAGTAAAATCAAATTATCCTTGAGTACTTTTTATATACCCACAACAGAGTTACAGTTCTCAAGGGTTCTGTGTACCTTTTTCTGTTTCTCTTCAGTCTTGTGGATGTAGATCAAATTTTTTGTTTAAGTCTGGTTTTTTTCTTAGAAACATATAGAATTCCTCTATTTCATTGAATGACCATCTTCTTCCATGGAAAAAAGGTGCTAAACTTAGCTGGGTAGTTCATTCTTGGTTGCAGTCCTTGATCTTTTGCCTTACGGAATATCAGGTTCCAGGCCCTTCTATCTTTTAATGTGGAGGCAGCCAGATCTTGAGTGACCCTTATTGTGGCACCTTGGTATTTAAATTGTTTTTTTCTAGCTGCTTGCAGGATTTTCTCCTTTGTGTGGTAATTCTGCAGCTTAGCCACAATATTCTGTGGTGTTCTTTTTTTAGGGTCTATTTCAGAAGGAGTTTGATGAATTCTTTCCACATCTACTTTCCCTTCTGTTTCTATTATCTCTGTACAGTTATCTTTGATAATTTCCTGTAAAATAGAATCTAGGCTCTTTTTTTGGTCATAGTTTTTGGGAAGTCCAATGATCCGCAGATTATCTCTCCTAGATCTATTTTCCAGGTCCATAGATTTTCCCAGTAAGTATTTGACGTTGTTCTCCAGCTTCTCATTTTTTTGTTTTGTTTGACTGATTCTTGGGTTCTCTGTGAATCATTCATTTCTATTTGTTCCATCCTGACTTTTAAGGAGTTATTTTCTTCTTTCACAGTTTTTAGTTCTTTTTGTAAATGCCCAATTTCATTTTTAAATGAATTATTTTGCTCTATTGAATTTTTTTCCATTTCCCTAATTTTTTTTGAGAATTATTTTCTTTTTCCAATTCAGAAATTCTATTTTCTTGAGATTTTTTTATCTTTTCCAATTCAGAAATCCTACTTTCCTGTGATTTTTTAACCTTTTCTAATTCACAAATTTTGTTTCCCTGCATCTCCTGTGAATTCTTTATTTATTCCAACTCCAATTTCAGGACATTGTTATTCTCTATCATAGCTTCCCTTTCCTTTCCCCATTTTTCTTCAAACTCTCTTAACTTTTTAATAGTCTCTTCTAGGAGAGAGTTATGTGATGGGGGGCAGGAATCGTTCCCCTTTAGGTTGTTATCTGCTGACTCTCTGCTGTTAACTTCCTCGGGGTTGGATACCCGCTCTTTCTCTGTGTAGAAGGAATCTATAGTTTTTCTGGCTTTTTTGTTCATACTTAAAAAATCTTTTGGGGTCTGTCCCTGGGGTAGGAAATTATTTATTTACTTCTTTACCAGCTTCCTCCCAGACAGGATGGATGCAGCAGCTCTTGCGCCTGAGCTAAGATAGAGCTCTGGAAGATAGTTCCCCACCCCCTCCCTGGAAGTGCCTCAGAGGTGACTAGCAGTGCTGTGCTTTGAGGGCGTTGCGTTCTAGCTGCTTCCCTGAGGTTTGAGATTGAACAGTAAAGAAGGCACAAAGCCCAGCCTATGTTTCCAGGTGGGGCGTGGATGTCTGCAGCAGGTGATGTGAAAAGCCCCTGTGCTCAAACTGGAAGTGTCTGCCAGAAACCGTGGTCCCTAGTTCAAAAGTTCTGCTTCTCTGGGACTTCAGGAGCTGAGTTCCACACCCTCCAGCTAAGCTAGGCAGTGTGTGTTGCCTTGGGCTGTATCCACCCACTTATCAATCTCTTTAACTAGTCTCAGGTGGGAGCTGAGGCCACACCCCCTGGTGCCGAGATCTGCTGAGTCACCCCCAGGATCAGGGAAAATCTAATCTATCTGAATTCTTAAAAGTAGTTTAGATTTCTCTTCTGAACTGCTATATTATAAGCAGAGAAGAGCTAACAGCCTGTGCCAGATTCCTTTATCTCAGTGGCTTCTCTGATCCCAGAGCCCTTCCCAGCGCAATTGGCGCAGTATGCTAGCACCCAGCCGTCTGTGCTGGCCTCTCTTCTTTCTCCCCTGGGAACTGACTTTTTCTGTTGAAACTCCTGATTCTCTTCAGCTGGTAAGTCGTGCTTCCAGTCCTTGTGGTATCTATCAGTCCAGCACTATTTCTGAGGCTGATTTATCTAATTGGTTGTGAGGGAATAAGGACGTTCACAGAGTCATGTGTTTCTTCTCCGCCATCTTGGCTCCGCCCCTCTAAATCACTATTGATCAAAGAAATACAAATTGAGACAACTCTGAGATACCACTCACATCTCTCAGATTGGCTAAAATGACAGGAAAATATAATGACCAATGTTGCAGGGGATGTGGGAAAACTGGGACACTGATGCATTGTTGGTGGAGCTGTTAAAATATCCAACCATTCTGGAGAGCAATTTGGAAATATGCTTAAAAAGTTATCAAACTATGTACAACATTTGATCCAGCAGTGCTTCTATTTGGATTATATTCCAAAGAGATCTTAAAGGGACCTATATGTGAAAAAATATTTATGGCAGTCCTTTTTGTGGTAGCAAGAAACTGGAAACTATGTGGATACCCATCAGTTGAAGAATGGCTGAATAAATTATGGTATATGAATATTATTGTTGTATAAGAAACAATCAAGAGGATGATTTCAGAGAGACCTGGAGAGACTTACATTAGCTGATGCTAAGTGAAATGAGCAGAACCAGGAGATCATTGTACTCGGCAACAACAAGATTTTATGATGATCAATTCTGATGGACATGGCTGTTTTCAACAATGAGAGGATTTAAAACAGTTCCCCTTGTTTAGTGATGAAGAGAGCCATCTATACCCAGAGAGAGGACCCTGGGAACTGAGTGTGGAACACAACGTAGCATTTTCACTGTGGTTGCTTGCTTGCATTTTATTTTGTTTCTTTTTTATGGTTTAATTTGATTTTTCTTGTGCAAAACAACTATTGTATAAATGTGTATACATACATTAAATTTAATATATACTTCTTCTATGTTTATATATATTGGACTACTTGCCATCTAAGAAAGGGCATGGGGGATGGGAGAGACAATTGGAACACCAGGTTTTTCAGGGGTTAATGTTGAAGAATTTTCCACACATATTTTTTTTTTGTGTGTGTGTGTGGCTAGAATTTTATTAAGGGCCATTAAGTGAGCAGTACAATTATATGTTTTGAAAAATAAATTAATTAAAAAATAGAAAGAAATCAACTCCCTGCATGTATGGGAGGTGAAAATTCCTGTGCCTGGTCCTGAGGCCATTTCTCAACTTGATTGGCCCTAGTGCTCACTGGTTGCTATTTCTTTCTGTGGAGCTAGCCTACAGTTATTTACACTTCACATGGGCCAAATCTCTCTCTTGGTATTTTTCTTAGGGTTTTCTCAGGTTGTCCTAGGAGGACCACTGTTCTATCTCAAATATTATTTATTTTTACCATTTACCATAAGGTGCTGTTTTTTTCTTGTTTGTGGGGGAAATCTAGAAAGCTTGGAATTTTCTGATCTACTCTGCTATCTTCCCAGAACCCTCTTCTCAACCAAGTTTGATCTGGCAGATCTCGTGACATGAAGCCATTCCTCCTCAAACATTTTACTGTATTTTTTATTTGAGTGTATAGAGATGGTAAGTTAAAGACTAGTTTGGTAGAAACTGGAACTCTTAACGCTCCTCTCATTACTTTACTTGTGCATTGTGCCTTATTGTGAAATGTTCATGATTTTGTAAGGTAGCAAATAGAAGAAAAATGAATGAAATACAGGATTGTAAAATTCATTCTTATGACTTATTAATGTGTTTGCTTCCAAAAGAGAAAGTATCTCCCTGCCTTACTTGCAGAAGTAGGGGAATATACCTATGAAATATATAATGATGAGGTCAGTTGATGTATTGTTTTAGTTTTGCTGACCTACTTTTTAATAAAGTTCTTGTTAAAAAAGATCACTTAGGCTGAAGAAGGGAGAAATATATATTGGGAAATGAAGGCAATAGATTAGATAACAAGAAAAAGAAAACATAACAGTAAAATATTTTTATAAAAAAAGAATATCGAGTGAATGATTCAATTTGACCAGTTCTAGGTCTTCAGAAAGATTATCCAGTAAGCTGTCCAATACTTCATTCTAATGCTGCATGATATGTTAATTATATATAAATAATGATCAATATGTACAAATAGAATGCAAGAATGTATGTACCAATTAGCATCACCAGTCATTCAATGTTGTTTTCATTTTATTTTTGTTTTCTTTTGGTGCCTGAAAGACAGAGCTGCTATACTCATAGTAATTCTATCAACTTTTAACTCTGTTTAGAATTTACAGGCTAGGTTTGAGTAACAGCAGGATCTTTTTTCCAAATGAACTAATAGATCCAGGAACTCTGGAATACATTAATCATGAGTGAGCCAGATGATCTCTTTTTAGGTAAATAGGCAAGGTCCCTCCATCCCCCTATCTTAGATGGTAAACTACTTAAAGACAGGAATGTTTTTGTTTTGTATCTGAATCTTCAGCATTTAGCATTGAATTATATTTTATAGGTACTTATTAAATGTTTCTTGAATGGAATTTAGTATAAATTTTAAGAGAAAATTAGAATTAATAATGAAAGCCCTATATTATCTTACTGGAATTTTACTTAGACACTTGTAATATCAGTCCATTGGGTATTATCATATCTCTTGCTCTTGGAGAGTGAAATAATGGTCTGTCTTAATTTTTACAAAATGGGAAATAGTTACCTCCTTATAATAGAAGAGTTATAAAGGTGATACTTTCATGACGGTGAGGTAATTTCATAAGATAAGACTTTCTCTTCCATGAGATGAGGAAGAAATCTTTGCTTTCTTTAGATAGAATGAGGTATCACTGGTTATGCATTTTTAGCTTTTTCTGCCCTCTACCCCCACTCCCACCTTCATACCAATGCGTAAACAAGGCTGGTGACATTTAAGCAACACACTGACATTTAAGTAACATGTGGAGGCATTCTTCAGGAAAAAAACATGTACCGGTGAAATGAAGAAAAAAACTTAAGTATAGCTTTCCTGGTCATTAAGTCAATAAAAAACATTAAAGATGCTTATTCTGAAAACCATAGCTATTAGAAGTACTCCCCTATCATTATGATCATTATTATAATTAGTATTGCTATTATTTTTTTTCATAGCCATCATAGATGAAGGTTCTTGCAGTTAAAGGGATAGCAAGATGTAGAAAAGATATTGCTTTTGCCTGAATTTTATGAAGCTGATATCAATCTTTTATTTCATAAACTTCAAGTCTGTTATTATCCTAAACACACTCATTGGAGCATAAAATGTGATACTGACGAGAATACAAATAAGAAAGAATCAAATTACACATTGGAACATAGACAAAACTAGCTCCCCTTTTCTAAGTCATAGAATGGGGTTCAAGAAAGATCAGTGGAAGTAAATTTGAGCTTATTGCTGGAGTTAATAACTTAGGTAAGACAATTATTTGTTTATTTCTTATAAAAAGGAGGACAAATTATTTGGGTGACAAATGTACTTCAGAAAACAAAAGACTCTAAATAAGCTAGTTGGTGTTATATAATGGGAAAAATCCCCAAACAATATGATCAGAAAACCTGTATTCTTATTCCAAATCTACCATTAGCTTCCTTTGAGACTTCAAACAAGCCATTTGGCCTATTCGACCTTGAATTCTTCATCTTATAAAATAAAGAATATTTCTCTTTCAGTTGGGGTTTGGATGAGGTATCCTCTGAGTTCTCACCTATCTTAAGATTCTCTAAGTTTGTTGAATGTTGAATGAAATGTTGTACACTGAATGTTGTGGGGAAAAAACAAGCAAAATCAACTAGTTAAAATACATTTTATGTGGTATCAGAAATTAGAAAAAAGCAATAAGATGCCTTTGAATTCCAACATTCTGAAATCCATGCATAAGAGGCTAAGAAAGAATCAGGTCTGTTTTAAGATATCATTCAAGTAAAATCTTTGGTGAGTTATACTCTTGGTTTCTCTGAAAGAGAGTTTGACCCAGGCTACATGTTAAAAGTACAATAGAAGGGATCCACCATAAATGCCTGGATCACTCTTGTTTGAATTAAAAAAATGTGGACATTAGACTACCTGGTATTATTTGCTTATAAATTCCCTATGTATTTTAAAACACTCTAAACCAAAGTTATATTCTTTTATTTAGAGGATTTTGTGGTGATGATGGATATTTGGAGGGAAGAAGAAAAGGTCATTCAGAATCTATGAATTATGAAACTCATGAAAATGTCTTGACAGAATTTTAGTGAATTCTTTTGGAGCAAAAGATAGATAGGTACATAGCTATATATATAATCATTTGTTTGATAGCTAGGTAGGTACATAAATATATATATATATATGTATATATATATATGTATGTGTGTGTGTATATATATGTACACACAGTTTTATATAGTTATAGATATAAATTCATAGACAGATACATAGATAAATGAAGTAAATATCTAATAAGAATTTACTATATGCCAGATACAACAAGCATGCAAAATAACCCCTGCCCTCATGGAACTTACATTCTAATGGAGATTGGAGAGATATATGTATATAAGGAAGAAGTAGAAAGAAAATAAGGGTACATATGCAATGTATTCTGGAGTTATCTGGCAAATTGGAAGTCTAGATCCAGCAACATAACACGAAAGCTGACCCACCAGAACCTATGGACCAAAGGACAGAGCCATAATTATCAATGGGGAGGCGGTAGAAAGTATCATCCAAGTGTAAGCAGGTATTGAGTAGAATGATAAGAGAAAAGGTATGGAGGCCTGAGCATCAAGATAGTGCAAAGACTGGACTAATAGAGGTGAGGAACCCATGGTCTAAAACAAGCAGTAGAAATTAAACAGGTTAATTTTTTTTCTTCTTGAATTTGTAATGAAATTAGGATGGCTTCTCATAGTTCAAAATGCTCAAAATTAAGACATTGGGATGAGATTCGTATGGGATCTCTTTTTCAATGTTACCTAAGAAAATAGATGTTTTAAGTTCTTTTGGCAAAATCTTCTTTTGAAATGAAGATCATATGTGAGTTAAATGCTTTGGCCACTTCTTAACTATATATTCTCAAGACATGAAAAGAAACAAAGGAAAGCCTCCAAGACTTAATGGAGGATTCAAAGAAGGATGTGGTAAAGAGGCAGCAATGAGAGAACCTTAAAGGACATCTATTCCAACCCAAACCTAAACAAGAATTGCCCCTGCAGCACATCTGTCTTGAATTGAAAACTTCTGGAGAGGAAAGGGCCACTAATTACTGAAACATCACATACTACTTTTGGAAATTTCCCATTATTAAACAGTCTCTCCTTATATTCAGTTTTAGCTCCTTCCTCTCACCACTTTTAATTCTGTTTCTGGGGTAAGGTAGAAAAAGCCTAACCTAGTAATATACAGTGGTCTTTCAAATACTTGAAGATATCTGTTGTGTCCCCTCTAACACATCTCTTCTCCAAGATAAGCATCTCTATTTCCTTCAATCAATCCCCCAAAATTCCTGGTCTTTCTCTTCTAAAAGATGCCTCTAATTTATCAATGTCCTTCCTAAAACCCACAGGCTAATGATGATATCATACAGTGAGATCATCAAATCTCTTGTTTTGGACATTATGCTTCTTGTTGTAATCTAAGATTATATTAGCTTTCTTTAATGCCAAATGAAACTGAAGATTCACATTAATTTGTACTCTGACAAAATCCCCAGCTATTTTTCAGAAGAAAAAAAAGACAAAAACGCTGTTTAATTGTACTTCCTTCAGCTCCTACTAGTGAAGATTTTTTAGGACAAGCATGAAGCTACATTTTTCTGAATTAAATTTTGCTTTATTAGATTTAACTCAGTGTTTTAGCCTTTCAAAGTCTTGTTGAATCTTGACGTCATCCACTGTTTGATCAGTCTCTCCCAGTTTCATGTGATCTAAAAATTTGCTAAAAATGGATCTATGACATGGGTAAAAATGTCAAAGTATATAGGGCCAGTCATAGATCCCTGAAGCATTCCTTTTGAGACTTTCTTTCAAGATGACATTAGGCTATTAATAACTATACTTTATGTCCACCTGTTCAATTTAATTCATTTCAACAAACAATTAAACACTTTCTATGTGTAAGAAACTGCTCTGAGTATTAGGGGTATAAAGACAAAATAAAACAGTACCTGCTCAACTAGGTTCTATTTTGCTAGTGGAATGAAACATAAAACTAAGTAAAATCACATGTATCTATGTAGACACAAATTAATTTTAAGTTGGAGAACAGTTTTAACAGCTAAGTGGAGAGAGGTAAAAGAGGTCATTATTTGATTTATTTCTTATCTAGCCTTAATCACTAAGTGGACATTTCTTCAATCAAACTGAGACCTGGGAAAGACCTTTGATAAAGGGGCAGTCTTCCATTGCATTTAAGTGAATCTCCAGTGATCCTGATCTATATTTGGCCACTGGACCCAGGTGTTTCCAATGGAGGTAAGGCAAGTGACTTTGCACAGCTCTCCCTCACTTCAATCCAAATCCCTTGAAAGCCGTAGCACCATTTTGCTGATGTCGTTCTCTTCAAGAATAAAAGATAAACACAAACAGAATCTGGTACTGAAGAAGTGGTAGCTAGGAATCAGGAAGACCTAAGTTTGAATCTGCTTCAACACTTACCCTGAGCAAGTGACTTACTTTCCTTCAGCCTTGGTTTCCTTTAACACTTCATGATTTGTATTCTCACATCATTCAGCAAAGAAATCCTCCTCTGAGGCTCATAAGTTTTCATGCAATCCAGATTCTCTTGGTTACTATCTATCATTCCTCTTTAATTTCAGCAGTTGGTTTATAGTCTTTTCTCTACTCCAAACTTGTACCCTCATATTAGATAATCTCAGCATATAGATTAAAGTTATCTCAAAAACTAACCTTCTAGTTTCTCTACCTAATTTCAATGACCCATTCCTTATATTACTTGTAAAATATACTCTATTATAATAGGATATTACTTATACTATAACATAATATAACAATGTATTTATCATATCTATAATTATACTCTGATTTTGTATATCATGAATAATATTGCTGGCTTCTTTCTTAAATTTTTAGCCTGTGCATATTCTGAGGGACAACTAGTAGATAGCATGCCAGGTCTGGAGTCAAGAAGGCTCATCTTTCTGAGTTCAATTTGACAAGTAACTTTACTTTGTTTGCCTCAGTCTTGCTATTGCTACTACTACCATTTCTATATTGTAAGCTGCTATTTTTTATTATCTTCTTGGTGCATGGATACAGGCATCTATGTATAGGGAGTTTCCTTAATCCTATTTACATCTCATTTTGAAGTCCTTTCAATTGGATCTGTGAGACTCCAGGCAAATATATTCTTATCAACCCTTATTAGGTGCACTCTACTCCTTATCAGGAATCTATTACTCCTATATTTTTGTTATGTTTTTTAAAAAGCCACAAAAGCCAAAAGCAATTTTTATATGACATAAATCAGCACAGAAGACATATTTATGTTATTGTTTTTAGCAATATAGAGAGTATTCACGCTTATGACATTATAGGCACAATAGTGTATACTAAATAGGTATTATTATGTGTAAAATATATTTGCTCTCCTTTTTATATGGAACAGGTAAGGGGAGGCAATGATGAGATTGTTTATTTCTCTTTAACTTCTTCTCTTAACTTTTTTCTTTTCTAATCTATATTCATCAACATCAGAGTATGTTGGGATATTAGCCATAGATCTTAGGAGTCTCTCATACTTTTTGGGCTACTTATGTGAATCACTCCTTGATCTCACCTTCTATGAATGGTATCCCATTTGTTTTTCTCATTTTCCTTGGGTTGATGTTCAAATTATCCAATCCTATTATGACACAAATGCCATGATTCTCATTATCATATCCTTACTATTCTTATAAAACTTCCTTTGATTAATTTACAAAGTCATATTTTGTAAAACTGATGAAAATGTTTGAAATAGAAGAAAGCAATATTCCTATACCTAATCCATTTTTTTCTGGAGCATGCATCAGCTCCCAGAATCAAGCTGACCAAAAGTATTTCCAAATATCTCCCAAAAAGGAGTTGGCAGAAATTGCCCACAATTTTTTCCAATCGTACAAAAATTCTGTAGTGGGTCACTGTCTATTCTGTTTGGTTGATTTAGAGAAAAAATGGAGACCTTCAAGTCTGTCCTGAAAAATTCTATACCCTATCAGAACTTATTTGCTGTTGGGTTTCATTAATAAACAGCTATAAATTTTATTTTAAAAAGCTGTGGCTTTGCTTTCTTAAGCATACTCCCTCAAATGTAGTTTTCTCATTTCATGCCAGCTAAGTGGGAGGTCTTTGAATAGGAGAACACCATCTCTGTGCCATAGCAGAAAGCCAATTGTGTAGATAGTGCACTGGGCAAGGAGTCAAGAAGACCTGAGTGTAAATTTGGCCAATGAAATCTGGCAAATGGATGTGACCCATTATAAATCTTTTGGTCATCTGTCTTTTATCCACATGGTAGTAGATCCCTTTTTGGGATTCACTTTTGCAATGTCAGCAGCAAAAGAGACAGCCCGAGTAGACACTGAATTCCTTATCCAAGCATTTGCAATTATGGGTATGCCACAAGAAATAAAAACAGATAATGGACCAGCATATTTTTCTAAACATTTTGCACACTTCTGTGCACAGTATAAGATTTTACACACCACTGGCATACCTTTTAATCAGCAAGGTCAAGCAATAGTAGAGAGAAGAAACAGAGACATTAAGACACTCCTCCAAAAACAAAAGAAAGGGGGAGCCACAGGTAACCCTAGAGAACTTCTAAATCTAGCTCTTTATATTATTAACTTCTTGATTTTTGACAAAGATGCACTGGCTCCGGCAGACAGGTTTTATAACCCACTAGAAGGGCAGTGTCCAGTGCAAGCAGCTCCACTGTCCTTAGATAATTGCCAGGTGATGTGGAGAGACCCAGAAACTGGTGAATGGAAGGGACCAGATAGGTTAACTGCTTGGGGGAGAGGGTTTGCTTGTATTTCTTCAGATGGAGAAGAAATCAGATGGGTACCAATGAGTCATATTTGCCTTGTCCATCAGAGAGAGAGACAGAAAAAGAGAAAAACCTCAAAACAAAAGAGAAGATCTAAGAAACATCTGACACTGAAAGAGCATGGCTGATAAGGAGACTGTTAAAGATTCCCTAACACAAGATAAGACTGTTAAAGAACTTTAAAACCAGCAGGAATCATTGGATTTCCTAACACAAGATGAGACTAATGGACAATGGATTTATGGACATGTACAAATTCTCAATTTATGATTATTTGATCATGTTATTTGTTACATACTTCTAGCATGTGTTATGTTACTATATATTTATGTAATTTATGTAATTATGTGTAATACCTCTCATATTGATGGAGTTATGTTTCAAGGTCATGACCACCCTATGTTTAAATCAAAGGAAAGGGGGACATATTAGGATTACAAGGTGATAACAGGTTGTCTAAACAATTCTCTAGCTCAGAATTCACACCTTTGGTTGGGGCCTTTGAAGGGAGTTTACACCTTTGAACTTCTGAAAAGGAGTTTACACAACCTTTAAAAGGAGCAAGTTCATCAGTTGAAGTAATTTTCCCAGGCCTTGTTGAGTTCTCACTACAATCTCTGCGAGGATAAAAGAGGGTAGCCTTGGGTCTGGAGAGTTAGGCGAGTCTGGAACAGAGTTGGGACGGCAGGCTGGAAGGAGAGTCTGGCTGGGAGATTGAGTTGAGACGGCAGTCCCCAAGGATAACTTATAGATGACAGGATCTTTACAATTCAAGACCTTTACAACTATTGTTTAGAGAAATACAATTAAAACAATTCTGAGGTACCACCTCATACCTCTCAGAATGGCTAAGATGACAGTAAAAGATAATGATAAATGTTGGAGGGAATGTGGAAAAACCGGTGCACTAATGAAATCATGGTGTGGTTGTGAAATGATCCAACCATCCTGGAGAGAAATCTGGAACTATTTCCAAAGGGCTATAAAACTATGCATACCCTTTGACTGAGTATAAGATCTATAGCCCAAGGAAATCACAAAACAGGGGAAAGGATCTATCTATATGTGCAAAAATGTTTGCAGCAGCTCTTTTTGTGGTAGCTAAGAACTGGAAATTGGGGAATGGCTGAACAAGCTGATTTATTATTGTTCTATAAAAAATGATGAACAAGCTGATTATAGAAAGGCCTGTAAAGATTTACATAAACTGATGCTGAGCAAAACAAGCAGAATTAGGAATATATTGCACACAATTAACAGCAAGAATGTGTGATGATCAGCCATGAAAGATTTGGTTTTTTTCATTAGTTCAGTGATCCAAGGCAAGCCCAATAGATTTTGGATAGAAAATGCCATCTGCATCCAGAAAAAGATCTAAGGAGATTGAATGTAAATCAAGACTATGTTCACTTCTTTTTTCTGCTTTTTTTTAAAATCTCTCCCATGGTTTTTCACTTTTTCTCTGATTTTTTTTTTCTTCTAACATGATTCATAAAGCAATGTGTATTAAAGAAATAAATGAATTTACTATAATAAAAAAGAAAAGTGTATTTCATTGTTCTCATATGGGTTTTGCCTGCAGATTTCTCCTCTAAACTTGACCTGTTTTGCTAATTTGTAATTGGTTTAAAGCACCACTGTATAAAAAGTTGGATCAACCAAAACTCTCCCACTATTGTAGAAATGCATCAGAGAGCATGTGTAATTGATAGAAAGCCTGTATCAAGAATATCACATTATCTTTGCATAATCTAGAAATAATAAATAATGATAATGATAGTGTTTCACAATCCTTTACTTAGATTATCACATTTAATTTTCACAATAACTCTAGGAGTTAGGTGCTATTATTTTCATGAATGAACTGCTTTGAAAAGTAGTGACTCTTCATTTGAGGCTTTTCAAATGTAGGTTGGCTAATTGCTTGTTGGGAATGTTTTGAGGGGATTCTTAGTAAAATATAGGTTGTATTGAATGGACTTTAAAGTCTCCTACAAATAGAGAATCTATGGTTCTATAATTAATGGCATAAAAGGAAGAATATTTTATTGGTTCTTACTTATTAACATAAAATTCCATCTGATTTATCAATTTATATTCAGTCAAAGATAACTATCCTAACAGGCTATCCTAGTGCACTATACATCATTCAATAAATGTAAAATAAATTCATCACTTGAAATATGACTGTCATTGTGGGGGTTATCTCAAAGAAGCATAAAACAAGACTTACAAACAATTAAAGAGCAAAATAAAGCAACATATAAATTAAATATTAAAATGAATAGAATCAAGTACCAAAATAGATGTCATAGGCTGTAATTGTTATGGACAGTGAGAAAACTGAGAGATCAGCATAGTCTGGAATCATTATGGAGGGGATAGGATTTGAGCTATTTTTATGAATAAAAAGAATTAGTATAGGCAGAGCAGTATGAGAATGTCTTTTTTCTGTATGAAGGAGAAGCTAGTTTATGTTATTTTAAAAAATATGAAATAATCTAACCATATAAGTAGCTATGTATTGCTATATGATCATTCAAAATGCTTATTGGAAGGGTTTTGAAAAATGCCAATATAAAGAGACTTCCTGAGTGACAAATGTATAGTTATCTGTTAAAATATAATGTATAGAAGATTCCTGCTTTGGATAGGTAGTTGGACTAGGTGACTTCTAATATGCTTTCCAATGATAAGATTTTATTCAGTTGATAGCTATTCAGCATTTCCTACTATACAAAGTACAATGTCAGATAATGGAGAAAATAAAATATAATTGACACAATCTTAAGATTTTTCCAAAAGTTTCTGATTCTGATTCTATGATTCTCAAATTCAGTCTATGATTCTGATTCTATGGTCCTCAAATTTTATAAATCGCTGGTTCCTGATTTTATACTGATATTCTATTATCCTAAGGTTCTATAATTTCATAATTTTAAAAGGATAATATTTTGACTCTAAGATTCTATGTTTTTTGATATCCCATGGATAGGACAGATGGATTATTGAGAAATATAATGTTGGTTTACATGACTCTATTCTTAAGTTCTTTATTTTTTAATGTATAAATGAAACTTTTTCTTGAGAATGTGATCAATCAGTAATCATTTGTTAAATTCCTACTGTGTGCCAGATACTTTGTTAAACAACTAACTATGGCACTCAGATGAACAATCAGTTTTATAGCTCCCACAAAGGCGTTAAAATGAAGTGGCCTGATTTTCAGGAGTTCAGCTGAATCTCTAATCACCAAGGGGCTTAAGATACCTCATACATTTTCTTTCCAGCTTCCTTTTTTTTTTAAAGAGGCTATTTGTTGACCTTGCATCTCACTACCTTGTTTGTTTGTTGTAGTGTCTATCCCACCGTGCCCTCTTGGCCCTACCTTCAGGGACTTGTTGGGTGCCAATTTGATGAAGTGACTCAGGTCTGTGGCTTTGTGACAATTCAGTGCAGCTGCAGGAGGCAGAGAGCCCTGCCACTGGGTTGGAGAGGGCCTCTTGCCAAATGCCATCCCCAGCCAGGGTAGGAGCAGCTGAAGAAAAGAGCTTGTGCTTGTACCTTGGGCAAACTTTGGATTTATTTCAAGGAGGGAGTGTTCATTGGCTTCAGAGAGGGATTGTGTTAGGAAGGCAAGGAAGCATGATCTTTTGCTCCTGCCCAGGAAATATCCTTTTTTTTTTTTTTTTTTTTTTTTTTCAGTTTTCCTTCATTTATATGTGACTCTTGGATAATCACCTCAACTCTAATTACAATCTAAAAATAAGTACAGACACATGCATTTTGAATTTTCTTCTTGGTAACTTAGCACGGCGTCTGGCACATTGTAAGAACTTAATAAACACTTGTAGATGGACCAACACACACGATTAAGTTCTTTCTGGTATGGGCTACAACATGTGCAGGAAGTCGGGAAAACACGCTATCCATCTGACAAAGTCTGACCCCTGGCAGCAACCCAGCTCTCTGATTATCACCAGGATAAGGGGCAATATGCAATCTCTGTGAATTAAGACAGCTGCCAGCCCAGATCTATTGAAAGCTCTTCCTGAGTCGTCTCTCACCCACTGTGAGCTTTATACATGCCCGCTGCACTCCACAACCTCCTCCTTTTCCATTGGAGCTCACTGCTGGCTATGGTGCTCAGATGAACAATTAAAATTACAGCCCCCACAAAGGTGTTAAGATGTAATGGCCCGGTTTTCAGGAATCTGGCTGGATCCCCAACCACCAAGAGGATTAAGACAGCTGCTACTCTCCTTTCAAGAGGACCTCAGTTTTCACAATAAATAGGTTTCCTCTTCTGTAGCTTGTAAATAGGCTTGCTTTTGCTTCCCCATTCTGAAATGGTCTGTTATACTACTTTTCATAGGCTAAAGCAATTTTATTCTTTTTAGGAAGTAAGATGGTACAGGAGGAAAGTGGACATCATCTGAATAGCATATATTTCTCAGTTTCCAAAAGAACAACCTCCCAATCCTATTTTAATACAAATGTCTGAGAATAAAAAAAAAAAAAGAATTTGTATTTCTGACAAGAGAGACAAAATTTTGCATTGCAAAGGTCTAGGGTAACACAATCTGACTCTGTCATGTAACCAAACCCATAGTACAACCAGGCATTTTTTTAAACAAGAATTTACTATCTTCTCTTAGTAACTATATCTACAATGGAAAATAGCAGTCAAACCTCACAAACTCAGCTCTCATTTCCAATGTGACCAGGAGAATTGTGAATATTACCCTAATGAATGGGAGCCCAATTACTTTTGTGATTTATTTTTCTAAGACTCTCTTTCCATGCTGGGTTAAAAAGCAAGATTTTTATTTTTTCTCCTTTAAAACATTATTCAACTGAATACTAAAATACATACCTAATAGCAGCACATTTTTAAAGCCATGAAATATTTATAATGTGATGCCTAAGGCAGACGCCACATAGTATATTTGTTCTGCAGCTCAGTAAATTATGGATATAAAGAATGAAACTGATGCTTTCAAATAATCATGTTAATGCAGACAAACTTTCTTTTAAAATGTAATTTTTATCTGGATATTTTGTATTTCATTCCAGAAGATATAATTTTCAAGATACCTATGAGATATAAATCCAGGCCTTTGTCTGAAACCTAAGAATTTCCTAGTCATGCCATTCTTCTCCTGATTTAACTTTTCCAACTGTTCTTTTTGTATATTCCTACCCTTTAAAAGGAAAACTATTTCCTATTTATTTGCTGAATGATGAAATGTTCACTAGTTGAATTTCACAGGATTACAGAGTAACGATCTATTACTTATTTCAGTATCTCATCAACAGAGTTTAACTCAATCACTTCTCATCTACTGAACAACCACTGATCATTATTAATATGCAGGGCTTGCAGTGGGCCAGGTCCTGAGTCTCATGTTGCCAGCAGAGCCTAAATCCAATCTGTAAACTCTGTCTAATTGCTGCTGATAGTTTTTTTTTTAATCTACATTTTTATATAGTTTATAGGAACCACATAAATATTTATAACAATAGTAAGAATGATAATTTAAATTAAATGGTTTGGGAATTAATAGATTTATCGCAGTTAAGTCATAGTCATGTAATATAAGTGGTACAAATGTAATCTTTATGTCCAAGGCTCCCTTCTGACACTAAAGGCCTGTATATACCTTGAAGACATCTCACTTAGATGCCTCATTACCTCCACCTAAGTGATGCCCGGTTACTTCAGTGTCTGGCATTGCCCCAGGGTTAAAAACCAATGTCCTTATAAGCACTCAAGCTTATTTGGCTTCAAAACAGAGCAGTTTAACTTATGTTGAATGGACATAGGATTTACATATAAGCCGAAAAAGATCAAAACTCATTCCCCCCCCCCCTTTTACAGTGGACTACTCCAGGGACCTGTATTAGTCTTAGGACTGGTAATATTGCATTACCTGGGACATGGAAAAGGGGGAAACCAAAGTCCATCACATTGTTCTTTAACTGCTGTCTTCCAAATTCTGTTCCTCATTTTCACTCTGTCTTCTGATTGGACATTTTCATTAATTGTGCCCCATGCCAAGAATTCTCTCCCTTTTCATCCCTGCCTTCTGGCTTCCCTTAAGTCCCAGCTAAAATCTCAATTACTACAAGAAATCTTTTCCAGTCCTCTTCAATGCTAGTACTTTCTTTCTTTGAATCATCTTAACCTGTATATATTGTTTGTAAATGATTGTTTGCCTATTGCTTCTCCTACTAGGCTCTTAGCTACTTGAACAAAAGAATGATATTTTGTTTGTTTGTTTGTTTGTTTGCCTTTATTGGTACCCAGTGGTTAACACAGTGCCTGGCACAAAACAGTGCTTTATAAATGCCTGTTAGCTTCTTGCCTTACCTCTTCTCATGCTGCATCTGCAAATATCTTCAAAAAAGAGAAGGGGTTTCAAATAAAGAAAAATAAAATTTTAAAAGGGTGAAAAGGAGAAGGATAGGCAGCTCCTAGCAGATGTTCCTATTCAAATAAATAAAATATATATTGGAGAGAATAATTTTTTCAAAGTGAGAACCATATAGAATCATTAATTTAATACTTGAAAAGACTTAGGAGGTTATTAAATATAGCCTCCTTTTACACATGAGGAAACTGAGACCCAGAAGGGTCACAGAAGCTAGTCTGTGACAATCCCAGATTCTTTGATGCTACATACAACACTCTGCTGACTGACTTCCTCTGCTTCTGCAGACCAGTTATTCATCCTTAATTCTCTCTTAGAAAGCTGTCTGGTGAATATATAAATACATCTTCTATAGTGCTTACCTTGTGGCAGATATTGAGCTAAGTGCTGGGAACACAAATGTAAGACAAGTCCTGCCCTCGAGGAGCTTTTAATCTAACTGGGAAGAGAAAATATAGATTTTAAGCTCTTTGAGGGCAAGGACCGCCTTTTGTCTTTTTTTTTATCTTTGAAGTTTATTGAAATGTCTGACATCTACTTTAAAATATTCATTAATGGATATAAAGGAGAATGCTTCCTAGCAAAGGAAGCTACTGGAATGATGAGTGGAGCCATAGGGAATCAATTGTCAGATACTTTTCAGAAAGTCATGACTATTGATATGAATACTGTTGGCAGAATAAGAGGTGAAAAGTGATATATGTACAGGGCAGATGACAAGATAGCCAAGGAAGATGGCAAAGGACTGGCTGGAAATAGTGGATTAGGTGAATTTATGTTCATTCAATAGTCAGCATTGATAGACAAAGTTAGAGCTCCATAACTGAGTGAATGAACTTTTCCAAGGGAAAACATGGTCATTGGAGGTCTGGTAAGGGAAGCTGATTTTTTAGGAAAGGAGATGGATGTGGAGAGTAGGAGGGAAACCCCATGGTACCAAGCAGGATGCCTTGATGATTGGTCTGTTGGTTGGAATGTGAAGAATAGTCTGGGGCCAATTAGATATAGAGGGTTCAAGTGAGTTTCTACTCATTCATTTCACATGAGAGAGGACCAAATGAAGCAATACTTGTAAAATGCTTCAAAACTAAAATTAAAATTTTTGTAATATTTAACAGCATCATTTTTATATTGAAATGATAACACATTTATTATCTTTTTTTTAATCAGCACATTTTTAATTATAGCTTTTTATTTACAAGATATATGCATGGGTAAGTTTTCAGCATTGGCAATTGCAAAACTTTTTGTTCCAACTTTCCCCCTCCTTCCCCCTACTCTCTCCCCCAAATGGCAGGTTGACCAATACATGTTAAATATGTTAAAGTATAAGTTAAATACAATATATGTATACAAATACATATAAATACTTTGCTGTAGAAAAAGAATCAGACTTTGAAATAGTGTGCAATTAGTCTGTGAAGGAAATCAAAAATGCAGGAGGACAAAAATAGAGGAATTGGGAATTCCATGAAGTGGTTCATACTCATCTCCCAGAGTTCTTTCACTGGGTGAGCTGGTTCAATTCATTACTGCTCTATTGGAACTGATTTGGTTCATCTCATTGTTAAAGAGGGCCTCATCCATTAGAATTGATCATCATATAGTATTGTTGTTGAAGCATATAATAATCTCCTGGTCCTGCTTACTTCATTCAGCAGCAGTTCAAGTAAGTCTCTCCAGGCCTTTCTGAAATCATCCTGCTTGTCATTTCATAATATTCATATACTACAATTTATTCAGCCATTCTCCAATTGATGGGCATTGACTTAGTTTCCAATTTCTGGCCACTACAAAGAGGGCTCCTGTTCCCTTCTTTAAAATCTCTTTGGGATATAAGCCCAGTAGTAATGCTGCTGGATCAAAGGGTATGCACAGTTTGATAACTTTTTGAGCCTAGTTCCAAATTGCTCTCCAGAATGGCTGGATGTATTCACAATTCCATCAACAATGTAGCACTGTCCCAATTTTCCCATATCTCCTCCAACATTCTGCATTATCTTGCCCTGCCATTCTAGCCAATCTGACAGGTATATAGTGGTATCTCAGAGTTGTCTTTATATGCATTTCTCTGATTAATAATGACTTGCAGCATCTTTTCATATGGCTAGAAATAGTTTCAATTTCTTCATCTGAGAATTGTCTGTTCATATCCTTTGACCATTTATCAGTTGGAGAATGGCTTATTTTCTTATAAATTTGAGTCAATTCTCTATATATTTTGGAAATGAGGCCTTTATCAGAACCTTTGTCTTTAAAAATGTTTTCCCAGTTTATTGCTTCCCTTCTAAACTTGTCTGAATTATTTTTGTTTGTACAAAAACTTTTCAATTTGATATAATCAAAATTTTCTATTTTGTGATCAATAATGATCTCTAGTTCTTCTTTGGTCATAAATTCCTTCCTCTTCCACAGTTCTGAGAGGTAAACTATTCTATGTTCTTTTAATTTATTTATAATCTCATTCTTTATGCCTAGGTCATGAACCCATTTTGACCTTATCTTTGTTTACAGTGTTAAGTGTGGGTCAATGCCTAGTTTCTACCATATTAATTTTCAATTTTCCCAGTAATTTTGATCAAACAGTGAGTTCTTATCCCAACAGCTGGAGTCTGTGGGTTTCTCAAACACTAGATTATTAAAGTTATTGATTGTTTTGTCCTTTGAACCTAACCTATTCCACTGATCAACTAGTCTATTTCTTAGCCGATACCAAATGGTTTTTGTAACCTCTGGTTTATAATATAATTATAGATCTTTTATAGCTAGGCCACCTTCATTTGATTTTTTTTTTCATTAATCCCCTTGAAATTTTTGACCTTTTGTTTTTCCTTATGAACTTTGTTATTATTTTTTCTAGGTCATTAAAATAGTTTTTTGGGAATCTGATTTTTATAGCACTAAATAAATAGAATAGTTTAGGTAATGTTGTCATCTTTATTATATTTGCTTGCCCTATCCAAGAGCATTTAATATATTCCAATTAGTTAGATTTGGCTTTATTTCTGTGGAAAGTGGGTTTGTAATTTTGCTCATATAGTTCCTGATTTTCCCTTGGCAAATAGATTCCTAAATATTTTATGCTATATTGGTAGTTACCTTACATGGAATTTCTCTTTGTAACTCTAACTGCTGAATTTTGTTAGTGATATATAAGAATGCTAATGACTTATGTGGATTTATTTTGTATCCTGTACTTTGCAAAAGTTGTGGTCATTTCTAATAGTTTTTATAGTAGAATTCTTTAAGTATACCATCATATCATCTACAAAGAGTGATAATTTAATTTCCTCATTACATACTCTAATTCCTTTAATCTCTTTTTCTTCTCTTTGTTTCACTTCTGATTTTATTGGGAATAGTTATAGTTTATCACCATTACATGATGCTTACTGATGGTTTTAAATAGATGCTATTGAATATTTTAAGGAAAAGTCCATTTATTCTTATAGTCTCTAGTGTTTTAATAGAAATGGGTGTTGGATTTTATCAAATGCTATTTCTGCATCTATTGAGATGATCATATGGTTTTTGTTAACTTGGTTATTGATAGAGTCAATTGTGTTAATAGTTTTCCTAATATTGAACCAGCCCTGCATTCCTGGTATAAATACTATATGATTATGGTATATTAACCTAGGGATGGTTTTCGGTAATCTTTTTGCTAATATTTTATTTAAGATTTTTTCATCAATGTTCATTAGGGAGATTGGCCTATAATTTTCTTTCTCTGTTTTCAGCCTACCTGGCTTAGATATCAGTATCATATCTGTGTCATAACAACATGCTTATTATCTAAAGAATTTTAAATAGCAGAGCCAAGATGGCAGAGAAGATACACACGGTTTTGAAAGCTCCCTTCTTCCCTCAATACCAATTAGTTAAATCAGCCTCAAAAATAACGCTGGACTGATAGAAATCACAAGGATTAGAAGCACGATTTACTAGCTGAAGAGAATCTAGGGTTTCAACAGAAAAGGTCGGTTCCCAGGGGAAGAAGAAAAAAGGCCAGCACAGACAGGATTAGGTGATAGCACACTGGGCCAATCGAGCTGGAGAGAACTTTGGGATCAGAGAAGCCACTGAGAAAGAAGAATCTGGCACAGGCTGTTAGCTCTTCTCTGCTTATAAAACAGCAGATCAGAAGAGAAATTTAAAGCCAGATACTAGAACCACCCCAATCTAGAAGTGACCTAACAGATCTCAGCAAGGCTGTGCAGACACTTTCTGCTGCCCAAGTCTTCACCTTGGGATAGTTAAGAGCTTGAACCATGGGGACACAGCCCAAGGCAATATTTAATTCACATAGTGCCGGGCTTGGCTGGAGGCTGTGGAACTCAGCTGAGGAAGTCCCACAGAAGCGGAACCATTGAAATAGGGATCACAGTTTCTGGGCAAACACTTCCAGTTTGAGTGCAGGGGCTTTTCCCTTCAGCTGCTGACATCCACGCCCCACGGGACGCATTGGCTGGGCTTTGTGTCACCTTTACTATTCAGTCTTAAACCTCAGGGAAGTTCCTAGGACACACAGCAGGGTCCTTCACTGGGCAACCCTCACAGCACAGTCGTACTAATCACCACTGAGGCACTTCCAGGGAGGGGGAGGAGAACTCTCTCCCAGACCTATCCCTTAGATCAGGTGCTGGGGCCGGCATCCATCCAGTCTGGGAGGAACCTGGTAAAGAAATAAATAAATAAACTTCTTACCCCAAGGACAGACCCCAAAAGATTTTTTAACCATGAGTAAAAAGCCAAAAAGAACCATTGATTTCTTCTAAACAGAGAAATAGTGGATATCCAACCCCAAAGGAAGTTAATAGCAGAGAGTCTGCAGATAACAGCCTAAAGGGGAATGATACCTGCCCTCTATCACATAATTCTCTCCTAGAAGAGACTATTAAAAAGTTAAGAGAGTTTGAAGAAAAATGGGGAAAGGAAAGAGAAGCTATGATAGAGAATAACAATGTTCTGAAATTTGAGTTGGAAACAATAAAAAATTCACAGGAGATGCAGGGAAACAAAATTTGTGGATTAGAAAAGGTTAAACAATCATAGGAAAGTAGAATTTCTGAACTGGAAAAGATAAAAAATTCTCAAGAAAGTAGGATATCTGAATTGGAAAAGATAAAAAAGTCTAAAGAAAGTAGGATTTCTGAATTGGAAAAAGAAAATAATTCTCTAAAAAAATTAGGGAAATGGAAAAAAATTCAATAGAGCAAAATAATTCATTTAAAAACTCAATTGGGCATATTAAAAAGAAGTAAAAAATGTGAATGAAGAAAATAACTCATTAAAAATCAGGATGGATCAAATAGAAATGAATGAAAAAAATGAAAAGCTGGAGAATAACATCAAATACTTACTGGGAAAATCTATAGACCTGGAAAATAGATATAGGAGAGAAAATCTGAGGATCATTGGACTTCCCAAAAACTATGACCAAAAAAAGAGCCTAGATTCTATTTTACAGGAAATCATCAAAGAGAACTGTCCAGAGGTAATAGAAACAAAAGGGAAAATAGGAGTTAAAAGAATTCATCAAATACCTTCTGAAAAAGACCTTAAAAAAAGAACTCCACAGAATATTGTGGCTAAGTTTCAGAATTACCACACAAAGGAAAAAAATATTGCAAGCAGCTAGAAAAAAGCAATTCAAATATCAAGGGGCCACAATAAGGGTCACTCAAGATCTGGCTGCCTCCACATTAAAAGATCATAGGGCCTGGAACATGATATTCCGAAAGGCAAAAGATCAAGGATTACAAGCAAGAATAAACTACCCAGCTAAGTTTAGCATTTAGATTTTCTTCCATGGAAGATGGTCATTTAGTGAAACAAAGGAATTCCAATTGTTTCTAAGAAAAAAACCAGACTTAAACAAAAAATTTGATCTACATTCACAAGACAGAAGACAAACAGAAAAAGGTAAAAAGAACAATTGAGAAATGTATTTCTGTTGTGGATATATAGAAAGTCTGCATGGATAATTTGATTTTACTGATGTAAAAAAAAGGGGGGGAGTAGTAAAGGAAAGGGGGTAGTATCAGAAAAAGGAGAAGGAGTGATAAAAAGAGGGAAACTACATCCAAGGAAGAGGCATAGAAAATATACCATATCTGAGGGAATTTAGAGAGGGGGAGAAACATTGTGTGAATCTTACTCTCATCAGAATAGGCTCAAAGAGTAAATAATTGAGATATTTGTTTTTCAGGGAATTCTCTCTCACGTCATTAAAAGGGGGGAGAGGAAAAGGGAAAAGGAAAAGGGGAATAAGGGAAGGGACTTGGAAGGAGTGGGGAGGGATACAAAAAAAGGGAGGGCTGCTCGTCACAAGTGGGGTCTATAAATTAAATATTGGGGAAGGGGTTCAGGGGGGTCAAGGGAAAAAGCATAATATGGGGATAATATGATGGCAGGAAATACAGAATTAGTAATTTTAACTGTAAATGTGAATGGGATGAACGCTCCCATCAAATGGAGACAGATAGCAGACTGGATCAAAAGTCAGAACCCTACAATATGTTGTTTACAGGAAACACACTGAAAGCAGGGAGATACATACAAAGTAAAGGTAAAAGGTTGGAGCAGAATCTATTATGCTTCAGGTATATCCAAAAAAGCAGGGGTCCTTATCTCAGATCAAGCAAAAGCAGAAGTTGATCTAATTAAAAGAGATAAGGAAGGAAACTATATGCTGCTAAAAGGTAGCATAAACAATGAAGACATATCAATACTAGACATATATGCACCAAGTGGTATAACATCTAACTTTCTAAAGGAAAAGTTAAGAGAATTGCAAGAAGAAATAGACAGTAAAACTATAATAGTGGGAGATCTCAACCTTGCACTCTCAGATTTAGACAAATCAAACAACAAAACAAATAAGAAAGAAATTTAAAAAGTAAATAGAACATTAGAAAAACTAGGTATGATAGACCTTTGGAGAAAACTAAATGGCAATAGAAAGGAATATACTTTCTTCTCAGCAGTTCATGGATCTTATACAAAAATAGACCATATATTAGGACATAAAGATCTCAAAATTAAATGTAGGAAGGCAGAAATAATAAATGCCTTCTTCTCAGATCACAATGCAATAAAAGCTACATTCAGTAAAAAGTTAGGGGTAAATAGACCAAAAAGTAATTGGAAAATGAACAATCTCATCTTAAAGAATGACTGGGTGAAACAGCAAATTATAGAAACAATTAATAATTTCACCCAAGATAATGACAATGATGAGACATCATACCAAAATCTGTGGGATGCAGCTAAAGCAGTAATAAGGGGAAATTTTATATCTTTAGAGGCTTATTTGAACAAAATAGAGAAAGAGAAGATTAATGAATTGGGCCTGCAACTTAAAAAGCTAGAAAAAGACCAAATTAAAAACCCCCAACCAAAAATCAAACTTGAAATACAAAAATTAAAAGGATAAATAAATAATATTGAAAATAAAAAAAACTATTGAATTAATAAATAATATGAAGAGTTGGTTTTATGAAAAAGCCAATAAAATAGATAAACCTTTGGTAAATCTGATCAGAAAAAGGAAAGAGGAAAATCAAATTGTTAGTCTTACAAATGAAAAGGGCGATCTTTCCACCAATGAAGAAGAAATTAGAAATAAGGAGTTACTTTGCCCAACTTTATGCCAATAAATTTGATAACTTAAGTGAAATGGATGACTTCCTCCAAAAATATAGGCTTCCTAGATTAACAGAGGAGGAGATAAATTGCTTAAATAGTCCCATTTCAGAAAGAGGAATAGAACAAGCTATTAATCAACTCCCCAGGTGAATTCTACCAGACATTTAAAGAACAATTAGCCCAAATGTTATATAAACTATTTGAAAAAATAGGGGATGAAGGAGTCCTACCAAACTCCTTTTATGACACAGACATGGTACTGATACTAAACCAGGTAGATTGAAAACTGAGAAAGAAAAGTATAGATCAATTTCCTTAATGAATATTGTTGCTAAAATTTTAAATAAGATCTTAGCAAAAAAAATTCAGAAAATCATCCCCAGGAAAATACACTATCATGAAGTAGGATTTATACCATGAATGCAGGGCTGGTTTAATATTAGGAAAAATTTTAGTATAATTGACCATATTAATAATCAAATTAATAAAAACCATATGATCATCTCAATAGATGCAGAAAAACATTTGATAAAATGCAACAACCATTCCTACTAAAAACACTTGAGAGTATAGGAATAAATGGACTATTCCTTAGAATAATCAGGAACATATATTTAAAACCTTCAGTAAGCATAATATGCAAAAGAGATAAAATGCAACCTTTCCCAGTAAGATCAGGAGTGAAACAAGGTTGCCCACTATCACCATTATTATTCAATACAGTACTAGAAATGCTAGCCTCGGCCATAAGAGCCAAGAAAGAGATTCAAGGAATTAGAGTAGGAAATGAGGAAATCAAACTATCACTCTTTGCAGATGACATGATGGTATACTTAGAGAACCCCAAAGACTCTATTAAAAAGCTATTAGAAATAATTCAGAATTTTAGCAAAGTTGCAGCATACAAAATAAATCCACATAAACCCTCAGCAACAAAATGCAACAGCAAGAGATACAAAGAGAAATTCCATTCCAAACAAATGTTGAGAGTATAAACTATTCGGGAATCCATCTACCAAAGAATATTCAGGAATTATATGAGCAAAATTATGAAACACTTGCCACAAAAATAAAGTCAGATTTAAAAAATTGGAAAGACATTCAGTGCTCTTGGATAGGCTGAGTGAATATAATAAAGATGACAATACTCCCCAAACTAATCTATTTATTTAGTGCTATACCAATCAGACTCCCAAGAAACTATTTTAATGACCTAGAAAAAATAATAACAAAATTCATATGGAAGAATAAAACATGGAGAATTTCAAGGGAATTAATTTAAAAAAAAGTCAGATTAAGGTGGTCTAGGTGTACCTGATCTAAAGCTATATTATAAAGCAGCAGTCACCAAAACCATTTGATATTGGCTAAGAAATAGACTAGTCGATCAGTAGAAGAGATTAGGTACACAGGATAAAATAGGGTACAACTATAGCAATCTAGTGTTTGACAAACCCAAAGATACCAACATTTGGGATAAAAATTTGAAAAAAAATTATTTGAAAAAAACTGTTGGGAAAACTGGAAATTAATATGGCAGAAATTAGATATGGACCCACACTTAACACCATATACCAAGATAAGATGAAAATGGGTCCATGATTTAGGCATAAAGAATGAGATCATAAATAGATTAGAGGAACAGAGGATATTCTACCTCTCAGACCTGTGGAGGAAGAAGGAATTTATGACCAAAGGAGAACTAGAGATCATTATTGATCACAAAATAGAAGATTTTGATTACATCAAATTAAAATGTTTCTGTACAAACAATACTAATGCAAACAAGATTAGAAGGGAAGTAACAAATTGAGAAAATATTTTTACAGTTAAATGTTCTGATAAAGGTCTTATTTCCAAAATATATAGAGAACTCACCCTAATTTATAAGAAATCAAACCATTCTCCAATTAATAAATGGTCAAAGGATATGAAAAAACAATTCTCAGATAATGAAATTGAAATTATATCCACTCATACGAAAGAGTGTTCCAAAATCACTACTGATCAGAGAAATGCAATTTAAGACAACTCTGAGATACCACTACACACCTGTCAGATTGGCTAAGATGACAGGAACAAATAATGATGAATGTTAGAGGGGATGTGGGAAAACTGGGACACTAATACATTGTTGGTGGAGTTGTGAAAGAATGAAACCATTCAGGAAAGCAATTTGGAACTATGCCCAAAAAGTTATCAAACTGTGCATCCCTTTGATCCAGCATTTCTGCTACTGGGCTTATATCCCAAAGAAATACTGAGGAGGGGAAAGGGACATGTATGTGCCAAAATGTTTGTGGCAGCTCTTTTCATAGTGGCTAGAAACTGGAAGATGAATGGATGTCCATCAATTGGAGAATGGTTGGGTAAATTATGGTATATGAAGGTTATGGAATATTATTGCTCTGTAAGAAATGATCAACAGGAGGAATACAGAGAGGCTTGGAGAGACTTACATCAACTGATGCTGAGTGAAATGAATAGAACCAGAAGATCGCTGTACACTTCAATGTTGTGTGAAGATGTATTCTGATGGAAGTGGATATCTTCAACATAAAAAAGATCCAACTCACTTCCAGTTGATCAATGATGGACAGAAACAACTACACCCAGAGAAGGAACACTGGGAAGTGAATGTAAATTGTTAGCACTACTGTCTATCTACCCAGGTTACTTATACCTTTGGAATCTAATGCTTAACGTGCAACAAGAAAATGGGATTTACACACATATATTGTATCTAAGTTATATTGTAACAAATGTAAAATGTATCGGATTGCCTGTCATCTAGGGGAGGTAGTAGAGGGAGGGAGGGGATAATTTGGAAAAATGACCAAAAGGGATAATGTTATAAAAAAAATTACTCATGCATATATACTATCAAAAAAAACTTATAAATATAAATTTTTTAAAAAGAATTTTAAATATATTGGTATGTTACTAGAAAATTGAGCTTAAAATCTATGCTTTCCAACTCTCATAGATAAGGCTGACTTTTAAGAAGTTTATGTTTGTGCTTCATTAACCACATCCTCGTAACACCTACAAGATTCTCCTTATTTCACAGGTGAGAAATTTAAGTAGCTTGCTTAGATCACAAAAATAGGAATAGAAGAAAAATTCAAATCTAGGTATTCTGATTCAATGGCATTCTGGCAAATGTTTAACAATCACCTTTCTGAGTAAAAATAGACCACAGTATGACACACTTTATTATTTTTATTAATCTTTTTATTTACAAAACATATGCATGTGTAATTTTTCAACATTGACCCTTGTGAATTCTTCTGCTCCAAATTTTCCCTCCTTCCTCCTACCCACTCCCCAGATGGCAGGTAGTCCAATACATGTTAAATATGTTAAAATATATATTAAATCCAATATATGTATACATAGTTATAAAGTTATCTTGCTGCACAAGAAAAATCAGATCAAGAAGGAAAAAAAAAGTTGACAAAAGAAAACCAAATGCAAGTAAACAACAACAGAAAGAGTTAAAATACTATGTTGTCTTCCACACTTAGTTCCCACAGTCCTCTCTCTGGGTATAGTTGGCTCTCTTCATCACTGAACAAATGGAACTGCTTTGAATTATCTAATTCAGTGGTCCTCAAACTTTTTTAAATAGGGGGCCAGTTCACTGTCCCTCAGACTGTTGGAGGGCGGGACTATAGTAATAACAAAAGCTCACACTCTGCATAAACGTCCTCAGCCAGCCGCATCTGGCCCGCAGGCTGTAGTTTGAGAACCCCTGATCTAATTGTTGAAGAGAGCCACGTATGACATACTTTAAAGTTTAAGTTTAAGTTGCATTATGACTATTTCTTCATTTCTTAAACTGGAGGAAGCTAGGAGCATAGTAAAAGCCTGTACAGCTTGTCTTCCTTTCCATGTTCCTACACTCCCTCCAGGGAAGAATCCTCATGGTTTGAGACCCAATGAAATCTGGCAAATGGATGTGACCCATTATAAATCTTTTGGTCGTCTATCTTTTATTCATGTCATGGTAGACACCTTTTCAGGATTCACATTTGCAATGCCAGCAGCAAAAGAGACAGCCTGAGTGGTCACTGAATTCCTTATACAAGCATTTGCAATTATGGGTGTGCCACAAGCAATAAAAACAGACAATGGACCTGCATATACGTCCAAACATTTTACACACTTTTGTGCACAGTATAAGATTTTACATACCACGGCCATACCCTTTAATCTTCAAGGGCAGGCAATAGTAGAGAGAAGAAATAGAGATATTAAGACACTCCTCCAAAAACAAAAGAAAGGGGGAGCCACAAGTAACCCTAGAGAACTTCTAAATTTAGTTCTCTATACCATTAACTTTCTAATTTTTGACAAAGATGTACTGGCTCCGGCAGACAGGTTTTATAACCCACCAGAAGGGCAGTGTCCAGTGCAAGCAGCTCCACTGTCCTTAGATAATCGCCAGGTGATGTGGAGAGACCCAGAAAGTGGTGAATGGAAGGGACCAGATAGGTTAACTGCCTGGGGGAGAGGATTTGCTTGTATTTCTTCAGCAGGAGAAGGAATCAGATGGGTGCCAACAAGTTGTATTTGCCTTGTCCATCAGAGAGACACAGAAAAAGAGAAAGACCTCAAAATAAAGGAGAAAATCTAAGAAACATCTGACACCGAAAGAGCATGGCTAATAAGAAGACTGTTAAAGAACTTTAAAAACCAGCAGGAATCATTGGACTTCCTAACACAAGATGAGACTAATGGACAATGGACTTATGGACATTTATAAATTTTCAATTTATGATTATTTGATCATGTTATTTGTTATATATTTCCAGCATGTATTATGTTACTATGTTACTATGTACTTATGTAATTTATGTAATTATGTGTAATACATCACATATTGATGGATTTATGTTTCAAGGTCATGACTATCCTATGTTCTAAATCAAAAGAAATGGGGAGATGTTAGGTTCTTACTAAGTGCTAATGAGATAATGAGATATTAGGTTCTTACTAAGTGCTAAGTCGGTACTTAACAATTCTCTAGTTCCGGCCTTTCCTGGTAGTTTGACTTGTGAATTCCTAAGGAAGAGCTTGCATGCTTGGGAGAAGCAAGCTCATTGGTTGAAGTGGTTCTTCCCAGAAGCCCTTGCATTATCCCACGCCCATTCTCTGGGAGGATAAAAGAGGACAGCACTCCAGAAAGAGGAGAAGTATCTGCGCTACATTAGGCCTGATGCGGCTCTCTGCAGGAAGGGAAGTCAGTTCTCTACAGGAAGAAGAATCTGTCTGAGAGATTTGAGTTGACACCGCAGATCTCCCCCCAGAGAGCAATTGGCAGCATCTGGAGACAACAGCACACTACACCTAGCATTTGCCAATTTTTGAGGTCTTAGTATCCCTCTCCAAAGTTAACAATAAACTAATGAGAGTTAATTCGGCTGCCTCCAGCACAATGCTGACAGACTTTTCACCTTACCATGATATCTGTTTGTTAGATATCAGGGATGAGTTTTCACTGAGTCATTCTCACTCTCTAAAAGTTTTCTCTTAAAACCAAAGCACACATTTGCTACATGGCTAGCTATGTATGGGGAATAGAGAATAATGATTTCATAAAATGTAAGAACAGAACTCACAATGTGGCTTCCACTGGCAATCAGAATGAGGTAACTGACATAGAATGAAATGAGAGAAAAATAGAATGGACTTTGAATTTTTAAAGGAAAAACGCACTTTGGATCCTGGACATTTCGCTCTTAACTTCAGTTCTTCTAATTAGTGGTATATTTTGTGATGCACTAGAAATGGTTTTGGATGTGAGGTCAAGAAGATCAATGTTTGACTTGACCTGGTTTTCTTACATATCATCTGTGTAGCTTTGGCCAGGTCATTTCTACTCTTTGGATATCCCTTTCCACTTCTGAAAAAGGTAGGCACTGGCCTAGAAGACTTCCAAGTTCCTTTCCAAGTATAAATCTTGGTTAAACCTTGTGGCTTATCTAAGAATAGCCTGTTTATTGGTCCAACCTTTGTACAAAAAGCTACCTGATCTCAGAAAGTTAGAGGAGTGGCATCAACTGGGAGAATGGTTGTTTCCTGTTTGCCTCAAAAATAGGGGGTGGAATTTTTCTTTTCTGGAAGATGCTTTTTCCTTCAGCTTATGTAGAGGTTGTTTATTGCAGAATTAATAATAAGTACAAACCTGAACTTATCATCAAAGAACTCTTTTGCTGAGATTTTTTTTAATCCCATGTGCAAATATGCAGAAATTACTAAAATATTCAATAATGAGGATTATTTAATATATATGTATATGATTTTAAAATAAAAAGCAAATATAATAATTGGCTACTCATGTATATGTATGTATTGTACATGAATATTTGTTGTTCAGTCATTTTAGTTGTGTCTAACTCTTTGTGACCTCATTTGGAATTTTCTTGACAGAGATATTGGAGTGATTTGTCATTTCATTTCCCAGCTCATTTTGCAAATAAGGAACTGAGGTCAAACAAGGTTAAGTGTCTTGCTGGGGGTCATCAGATAGTAAGTGTCTGAGACAAAATTTGAACTTGTGACAATGAGTCTTCCTGACTCTTGGTACATTACTCTATCCACTGCTCTACCTAACGTGTAAGTAAATCAGCTTATGAACCATCTCTTTAACATTATAAAGAAATGACTATTTCTTGAAGGCAAGAATTTTCTTATACAATTTTGTAATTATGTACATTATAAAATATCTATGGAATTTATTTTATCAATTCTTTTCTGGGGCCATATTTGTCTTTAAATTTTTTCAGTGTTTTTTTTTTAATTATTGTTGTTCTTTCCATTTACATTGTCCTAGTCACTTTATATATTGTTGCCCAGGTCCTGCTGACTTTACTCAACATACATTCATAATTTTCTTTTATTTTGTCATATTCACCACATTTTTCAGTATGAGCATTGTTTGGGTTTGCATTTCTTTTACTATTGATGATTTAGAAATCTTTTTCTCATGTCTGTTACTAGTCTGTAATTTTTCTAACTATCTGTTTATATTCTTTGAATGCTTTTCCATCATGGGAGGGCTTTTGGTCTCATGTATTTGTGTGTTTATGTTGTATATTTCTAAATATCATATATGTATATGTATATATTATATATCTATCTATACAATGAATTTATGGATTGATTGGTGTAGGTAACTCTCAGTGAAGAATTTCCTCCATCATTTCAGTTTAATGCATGCTGTGCAACTTATGATTTTGAATGTTTAGAGCACTGAAAGGTTAAGATACTTGTGGTCACACAGACTGTATGAGTGAAAAGCAGACATGAACCCAAATCTTCCTGATATACTGATTTAACCTGACTCTCACACTGATTCTTGCAAGTCTTCCACTTTTCCTAAAATTTTTTCATATTAATGACTCCTTACCTCATAATAATATCCCATTACATTTACGTACCACAATTTGTTTACTCATTCTCCAACAGATGAGCATCTAATTTAGTTCTAGTTCATTGTTACCATACATGCAAAAAAAGTGCTATTGCAGCTATTTTAATGTTTTTGGAATCTTTATCTTTAACCCCCTTGACCACCTATGCCTAGCTGGGAAATTTTCTAAGGTATGCATAATTTTGACACTTTTTAAAAGCTTAATTCCAAATTGTTTTCCAAAATGACTAAACAAATTGATGTTTCCATCAGTAGTATGTTATTATGTCATAGACTTAGAACAAAAAGAATCCTAGAAAGTCATTGAGTTCCACTCCCTAATTGTATAAGTAACTTAACTGAGACACTTCTTGAAATAACAAGCAGGCAGTGGTCAAGTCTGATGTAAGCCAAGTCCTTTGACTCCAGATCCTGAGACTTTTCCTGTTGTAAGAAAGAAATCTGGAAAATAGAGGATGTTGACTGATTTAAGAAAAGCAAATGAACAGATGGAAACTATGTGAACTCTTTAGCCTGGACTTCCATCTCCTACTCAGTTGCCAAGAGAATGGCCTCTTTGGATTATAGATATTATGTATTGTTTCTATTATATCCCTCTAGATAATGAAGATATGAAAAGATTTACCTTTTCAGTGCCCAGCATTAACTTATAAAAGATATGAATGGACAGTTTTGTAATAGGGAATGAAATAAGCCTACTATGCGTCAAATGTATGTTGCTGCTACTCTTACTCCAGTAAGGGCATTACTTATTCTTACTCCAGTTAGAAAAGCATTTTCAAAAGTAATGCTATTATATTACATGGATGATATATTGGGATGTGCACCTGAGGAGCAAATGTTAGAAGCATGTCTATAAAAGACCATAGAAACACCAAGGAACTACAAATTAGATATATCTCCAGAAAAAATTCAAAGACATCTCTTTTTCAATATTTAGGATATGAAGTATATCCTAAGGAGTTTACAGTATAAAAACTTTCCTTAAGAAAAAAGGAGCTAAACACTTAAATTACTTTTAGAAATTGATAGGAGATATTCAATGGATGCGTCCAGTGTTAGGCTTGACTACCTGTCAATTGCAACCATTATAAGACATTTTAAGGGGAGACAATGCTTTAAACTCACTACGCCAGCTTGCAAAAGAAGCTCAAGAGGCTTTGAGAGAAGTTGAACTGGCTTTATCCAATGTGGTTGAAAGAGTCACTCAAAAACCCTTGGAAATATCAGTTTTTGCTACAAAAGAGGCATCCACAGCTGTTCTTCATCAAGGAGATAGTGTGATAGAGTGGGTGAACTTCCCAGCACAACCAGAACAAAGCCTTAGTCCTTACCCAGTGCTTGTAGCTAGAATTTTTTATTTTATTTTATTATTATTATTTTTTTGAGGCTGGGGTTAAGTGACTTGCCCAGGGTCACACCGCTAGGAAGTGTTAAGTGTCTGAGAGCAGATTTGAACTCGGGTCCTCCTGAATTCAGGGCTGGTGCTCTATCCACTGTGCTACCTAGCTGCCCCTAGAATTTTATTAAAGGCTATTAAGCGAGCAGTACAATTATCTGAGATAAGTCCTGACAAGACATGCACCTTTTATACCAATGCACAAATTAATGTATGCTGTGAAACCATCCTAGAGTGGCAAATTTTATTGGCCACAGCTCCAAATTTTACACATGGGTAAAGGGCTAGAACTGAGCAGATGCACTTAATGCAAGATAACATAGCACTTGAGGCTAAATACCAATTGGACAATTCTCTATTAACTTATGCTTGGAGGATGATCCTACTCAACTCTGTGCTGGCTAGATCTGTGGGTGTGAAGAAGAAGGGGAAGCAAGATCAGAGGGTGGAGTAGAAGAAGCAGGATCATTCTTGGGCAGTAGAGAGAGAGGAAGGAGGTGTGTAGATTCCTTGACCTAATCCCCTGACTGTGACCCCAAAAGACCAAGAATAAAGACTTTTGCTTATCCTGACTCCGGCTGATTCTAAAATATCCAGGATACTAACATGAGCACAAGAGGTTTCCATTAAAGATAACCTGACTAATACATAATTGGAAATGGATTCTTGAAGAAAAAGTTTCTAAAGTTCCTCTTAAAGGACCAACTATCTTTACAGATGCATCCAAACATAATATTTGCACTGTATACTCTTGTGACTTAACTATAAAGAGAATAGTCAGAACTCCTTTTCAGTCCACTCAGCAGAATGAATTGTATGCAATCATGCTAGCTCTTACTCATTATCCAGGAGATGTAAATATAATATCTGATTCAGACTATTCAGTAGGTGTGGTACAAAGAATTGCCATAGCCCAAATAAAATTTGTAGCCTCTAATATATATCAGCTCTTTAAGGAACTTTAAGAGCAAGTGAGAAAGCATCCAGGTAAGATTTATATCTTGCATGTCTACATCCATAGTGGACTCCCCGGTCCTGTTTTTGATGGTAATTCAAAGGCAGATCACCTCCTAACCATGTTTGCCAATACTTCTTTATTTCAGGAAGCCCAAGAATCTCATTTTAAATATTATCAGGCTGCTTGAGCTTTACATTTTCAATTTGGGGTAACAGAAGAGGAAGCTAGGAGCATAGTAAAAGCCTGTACAGCTTGCCTTCCTTTCCATGCTCCTACACTCCTTCCAGGGAAGAAACCTGGTGATTTGAGAACCAATGAAAATTGGCAAATGGATGTGACCTATTATAAGTTGCTTGGTCATCTGCTTTTATCCACGTTGTGGTAAACACTTTTTCAGGATTCACTTTTTGTAATACAGCAGCAAAAGAGACAGCCCCAGTGGTCACTGAATTTCTTATACAAACATTTGCAATTATGGGTGTGCCACAAGCAATAAAAACAGATAATGGATCTGCATATACTTCTAAATATTTTGCACACTTTTGTGGGCAGTATAAGATTTTCCACACTACTGATATACTCTTTAATCCTCAAGGACAGGCAATAGTAGAGAGGAGAAACAGAGACATCAAGATTCTCCTCCAAAAACAAAAGAAAGGGGAGCCACAGGTAACCCTAGAGAACTTCTAAATCTAGCTCTTTATACTATTAACTTCTTGATTTTTGACAAAGATGCACTGGCTCCAGCAGACAGATTTTATAACCCACCAGAAAGGCAGTCTCCAGTGTGATAGCTCCATTATTTTTAGATAATCTCCAAGTAATATGGAAAGATCCAGAAAGTGGTGAATGGAAGGGACCAGATAGGTTAACTGCTTGGAGGAAAGAGTTTGCTTGTATCTCTACAGATAGAGTGGGAATCACATGGGTGCCTATGAGCCGTATTTGCCTTGTCCATCAGAGAGGGATGGAGCAGACCTTTGAAATGAAGAAGACCCGGGAAACATTGGGTGGTTCTGTCGCTGATTGTGCCCACAACTGAAAGAGCATGGCAGTTATGGCAATTGAGTCATGGATATCAAAAATTGTTAATGAGACTTATGCAGGACTTGAAAACTCTGGGGAATCATTGGAATTCCTGAGACATGATGAGACTGTTGCAGAACTAAACTTTCCACTGTCCTACGATTTTCTATGATCACTCCAATATTCCCTATGCCTACATTTCTGAGTGTAAACATTGTTTGGATTTACATTTCTTTTACAATTACTGATTTAGAAATCTTTTTCTTATATCTGGTATTAGTCTGTTGTTTTTCTAGGAATCTGTTCTTAGTCTCTGAATACTTTTCTGTCATGAAAGGGCTTTTGGCCTCATGCATTTATGAGTGCATATATATATATATATATATATATATATATATATATATATATATATGCATAAATATATATGATATATATAAATATAAAATAATATAATATTTCATATGTATTTGATACATATGAAATGATGTTATATAGAGATATATACCTACCCCTAGCACATGTGTATGTATATATATATGCATAATTTTACATATATATATATATATATATATATATACACATTATTTCATATATATGAAATGTTCTCTATCTATACACAGATTGGTATATATATATAAATATATATACATATATATATATATATATATTTGCTATGTGTGCATGCATATAAAGAAATACATGCAAAGATATATATATACATATATAAAGAGAAATATAAATATATGTATATATGTGTATATATCAGACCAATATCAGAGATATAGGAAGTAAGATTATTTTTTCTTTGTAATCAACATTTTCTCTTTTTTAGCTTAATTGATTTTTGTTAACATAACTTTTCTATTTCAAATTTATTTGTTTCAGTTTCAAAATTATCTGTCTTACATTTTGAGATTACTTCAGTCTGTTGTTTGGTTAAGAATCCTTCATTCTCCCCCCACTAGCTACAGTTGTGAAAGGTCATTGTCTCTGACATTTCAGCATATTATTTAACTTCCTTGTTACTCAGCTACTGATGTCTTTTTTTTTTCTTGAGATTTATGATTCAATGATTTACTTCTATTCTAATATTTTTTAATATTATGACCTTTAAAGTTCAGGTCAAACATCCAAAATATATTATATTTTAAATTTGTTGGTTTTGCTAATAAGCTTATTTTCTAATCCTAAGGAATTCTGAAAAAGGCAAAATAATTTTAATGAAATAATCTTCAGGTGACAGTTTGATTTAGTTAGGGAAATATATTTTTTTTCTCTCTAGAAATTCTTCTTATAATTTTTTTTTTTTTTTTTTTGTAATTTGAATAATGTTTCCATGTGCTGCTCACTGGGTATTTTCTTTTTAGCTTAAGGGGGATAGCACACTATAGTGTGAATTAGAAGACCTAAATTTGGATCTGGGCTCTTTGGTTTGTTAGTTCTGTGATCCCAGTATGTCTTTTCTCCCAATCCTGAACTTCAGTTTCCGCATCTGTCAAATGAGAACATTGAATAAATGAGAATATCTATGGGGTTTCTTCTAAGTATAAATCTTATGATCCTTTGAGGGTTTGCATTTCAGAAAGTGGAAATGTCTTCTAAGTTAGGACTAACCTCTCTTTTTCCCTCTTTTTGGACTAAGACATCTCAGCTACTTAAAAATTTCTAAGAACCTAAAAGAAAGATATTATATGTAAAAGTTGCTAAAAGTGTTCCTCAGATTATTTAACTGTTTGTGTCTAGCTAAATTAGTCCCTAATGCTTAGCACTAATTTGAAAACAACTTTTTTTGCATTCTTTTCAGTTTTTTTTCCTCTCAAATCAATATCTTTTTCTCCTTACAGGCAAATCCAATACCAGGGGCATTTCTGAGCTTTTTAAGTAAATGTGGATATCAACTTCAGGCGCCTTACTCTTAAAATGAGAAGGTTTGGTGAGCAGGCCAGTCCCCAATGTGGTAATTACTCTTCCCATTTTCTCTGGGTTCACTCCAGGAACTACTTCCTGAACTTTGTTTGCCTGAGGGAAGGAGGTAGAGAGAAAGAACAGAATTGTCCTTTTTAGTATTGAGGGTCCATCCCTGTAGAGACAAGTCCCAGGGGTTGGGGATTCATAGCAAGAAATGGACTGCCAATTCCTATCAGTGGGAAATATGATAGTCCTTCAGTAAAAAAGCAGATAAGCAAGGGTGTTTCCATAAGGGAAAAGAAAAATAGAATGCAGGAAAACCAGAGGTAATATAATATTTTATAGATCGCAATGCTATAAACTAAACAAACAATAATTCTAGGAAGAGAGTACCTGTAGGTGTGCCAAAATACTCTCTGGAACTAATTAAAAGTTTTTTGACCAACAACCAATCAAAATAATTATAAATAGTAGATCTCTAATATACTGGACACGGAAATAAAGAGCAGAAAAATGACCTAACTCACAAAAAGCAATGTATCTTGTCATCTCATTTTATTTTTTCTTACTTAGAAGCTACAAAAGGGACAAATTAGATGAAAAGATCACAGTTTATTGGCTCAAAGACTTCAAAGACATGGATGTAATAAGGATGGGAGGCTCCCAGGTGCCAAAAATCTGGGTTTGATAAGAGAATTTTATTGTTCAGGCAGACAAGAAGTCAAATGCAAATGTAAATGAGTTAATTGAATGGCTGGAGAGTGTTTTAGCTTGGGGAAGCTCCAGGCTATGCTGAAGAAGGCAATTACCAAGAGAAAAGAAGGCTTTGGTGTGTGTTATTAGTGCCTCATCTCTTAAGTAACCAAAACAGAAATTTTAGACTGAATTTTTTTTTCTCATATGTTCAAGAATGAATCATCCTCCTTTGTTCTTTCTGGACAAAATCTCATTCTAAATTTTATGTGATTAATAGCCAGTACTCCAAAAGCAAAGTCAAGTGGAATACTGTAGCCAATGAACCTGCTAAGATGACTAGAATAATTCCACCAGACACTGGAAGCACACTGCCATTCAACAAGGAAGTTCTATCTCTGTTTTGGCTCAGTCTTCCTTCAGAGAGACTATGGGCCAAGGCAGGCACTGGCACACTGAAGGTTTTAGCAAGTCTTTTCATTTGTATACCATAAATAAATAATAAAACTCTTTGATATATGGCTTTCACTTCTGTTTACAGATAATAAACATCACCATTAGACTTGTGAAGCACCTAAAAAGGTAACTGAAAGAATTTATAAACCATTTTTCTTGGAGATATTTAAAGATGAATGCCCCATTTTGGAATGACTTTAATACTCATCCTACTTGATGGCAGACAGATGTGGATTATTGATAACTATTATTTCTTGCCAGTCTTTAGTGGAATGCTTGAATTGTTCCTCAAATTTTAATCCTATTTACATAATTTTGGCATAGCTATCACTACCAATAGCACAAAATATACTATATATGTATCATTTCAAAGTTTTCTATGAGCTGAGGAAAAAAGTTCTAATATACTCAATGCTTCATTTATTTTTTTATCATTGCATATATGGTGGCAAGCACAAGGTATTAAACATAGTAGCTGCCTCTTAAATGTTTGTGACTTAAATTAGTTTTCACATCTCACTTTCATTTTACTTTATCTTTCATCTTATGTTATGTAGGACAGATGTTCTTGTCCACATTTTGCAGAAGAGGAGATTATAGCATGGAAAAGATAAATGATTTGCTTAAGGTACTTTGGGATATAAGTGGCAGACACCAGAATAGACATACTAATTACCCATTATTGCTTCTTTTAAAAAAACATATAAGTTTTTCAAATTTATGTTTTCTATTTCATACATTACCACAGTATCTAAATCATGTACCTCTCCCCCTTCCTATTCTGAGAACTATCTCATCTGACAATATTTTTAAAAAGGAAAAAGTCATCATAACTGATAAATGCATTGTGAAAATCTGAAAAAGCATGTGCATTGTATAATATCTGCAGATTTCCAACCTCTAAGAAGAATTATGTTAAGAGTTATATATATATATATATATTTGACTTTTATAATTTTGTTACATTTATTTTTCTTTTTTGGTATCATTTTTTTCCATTCACCTTGTTGCAATTACTATGTATACTGTTTCTTTGTCTCTATTGACTTCATTCTACATCAGAACATATAGCTTTTTCCATGATTTTCTGTATTCATCACACTCTTCATTTCTTGAAGTGCAGTAGTTTTACTAATGGAAAACTTTATTTTTACTTTCATGTAACACAATTGTTTATCCATTCCTCAAGTGATAGGTATCTGCTCTTTTTAAAAAAAAATAGTTATGGGGTCAGCTAGGTGGCACAGTGGATAGAGCACCAGCCCTGAATTCAGGAGGACTGGAGTTCAAATCTGGTCTCAGACACTTAACACTTCCTAGCTGTGTGACCCTGGGCAAGTCACTTAACCCTAGCCTCAGAAAAATAAAAATAAAATAGTTATCACAAAAAAATGTTGCTGTAAATATTTTGGAGGATGAGGCCTTTTTTCCTTTTTCTTTTTTTTTGTTTTTTTTTTTTTGTTATCAGTGACTTTCTTAAGGTATTAAGTCCAGTAATGGAGTCTCTGCTTTAAATGATGTGGATATTTTAATCACCTTATTTGCATAATTCCAAATTGTTTTCTAAAATGCTTGTGTCATTTCATAGCTCCACCAACAATATCTTCCTACAATTTCCTCTGTAGCCTAGAAAAGGTTCTAGTGTATCCCCATTGCATTTAATACTTGCTTTTTGTTTCAAATAAAAGACTTTAATAATATTTTAAAAGGATCCCTTTATGACTATATATTATAGGGTTTTTAACATGAGAATGTGGATAAAGACTTTGGGGACTTCTAACCAAGATGGTGGAGAGACATGCACATCTATTTAAGCTCTATCTTTTCTCTCAGAATAATTTATTTCATGACAAGCCTCGGATTTAGTGCTTGACTGAAAAAAAAAAAATTACCAAGAGAAGATATCCTTGAAATTCACCCGAAAAGGTCTGTTTTTGCTCGCAGATGGAGCAGTTAGATTGGGCACAGACTGAAGGCAGGCAGTGACAGCACACCAGACAGAGTAAAGCAGGCAGCTCACACCTGAGCAGACCAGAAAGGGTGGGGTGTGATCTCAGCCCTTTTCTGAGGGAAGAACTTTACCACAGTGTTGGCTACTTTGTCCTACAGCAATCCAGCAGACAAACAGAGAAGCTATAAACACAGGAGGTAAAGACTATAACCCCGAAAAGCTAGTGTCTCTCGGGACCTGCCCACACCCACCCTGAGTGTCTCAGTACACCATCAGAGTCTCAGAGTGTAGACACAGTGTAGCCATTGCTATCCTATTAGTGCCTCATTGCTGCCCCTGCAGTCTGTAGAGGAAGCTTGATAATACCATCCAGCCCAAAAAAAAAAAAAAAAAAAAACAACAGACTATTTAGGTTTTTTGTTTGTTTGTTTTGTTTTGTTTTGCTTTGTTTTTTTTGGTTAGTTTGTTTTCTTTGATTCTTCTTTGACAAAATGAGCAAAAAATTAAAACAGACTCTAATTATTGATAGCTTCTATACAGATAGAGAGCAGACTGTAAACCCTGAGGGGACTAAAAACAGATTGTCTCTATATGAATCCCTAAAGGAGGATATGATCTGGTCTTCAACACACAAGACTCTCATAGAAGAAATTAAAAAGGCTCTCACAAGAGAGCTAGAAGCAAAATGGGAAAAGGAAAGGGAAGTTTGGCAAGAGAGTCTGGATAAGTCATTCCACTCATTTAAAGAAAGAGTGGATAAAGTAATGAAATTCTTGAAAAACAAAATTAGTGAATTGTAAAAAGAAAATAGCTCTCTAAAAAATAAAATTGGCAAAATGGAAAAAAATTCCATAGAACAAAACAACTCACTTAAAAACTCAATTGGACAATTAGAAAAAGATATTTTAAAAGTGAATGAAGAAAATAATTCATTGAAAATCAAAATTGAACAAATGGAATTGAATGACTTGAGGAAACACCAAGAATCAGTCAAGCAAAATCAAAAAAAAAAAAAAAAAAATGAAACAATGAAAAAAAAAACAACATCAAAAACCTTCTTGGGAAAACAACAGACCTGGAAAATAGATCTAAGAGAGATAATCTGAGAATTATTGGACTTCCTAAAAAATATGATGAAAAAAAGAGCCTGGACACTATTTTCCAGGAAATTATCAAAGAGAACTGCCCAGATGTTATAGAAAAAGAGGATAAAATAGACATTGAAAGAATTCATCAATCACCTACTGAAAGGGACCCTAAAATCAAAGCTCCATGAAATATAGTGGCCAAATTCCAGAACTATCAGATGAAGGAAAAAATACTGAAAGCTGCTAGAAAAAATCAATTCAAATATAGAAGAGCCACAATAATGATTACTAAGGATCTAGCAGTGTCCACATAAAGGCTAAGGAACTTGGTATGTAGCCAAAAATAACTTACCCAGCCAAAATGAGCATTTTTTCTCAAGGAAGAAGATGGACATTCAACAAAATAAGTGAATTTCATCTGTTTCTGATGAAAAAACTGGAACTAAACAAAAAAGTTTGATCTACAAATATAGAACTCAAGAGAAATCTGAAAAAGGTAAAAAGAAATCTGGAGAACTATATTTCTGCTATAAAGATATATAAAGAACATGTATACTTTGTTCTAGAAACTAGAGGTAGAAAGGAAATTGTACCAGGAAAAGGGTGAAGTGGGGGATATTACATCTCACAAAGAGGCAAAAGAAACCTATTATATCTGAGATAAAGAATGGAGGGGGATGAACATAGTGTGTATCATACTACCATCAGAATTGGCTTAAAGAGAAAAAATATTAGACATTTGATTTAGGGTGAAACTTCTCCCATCTCATTGAAAAGTGGGTGGGGAAAAGTGAAAAGGGAAGAAATAAGCTAAGTGGCAGGGAATACAGAAATTAAGAGGAAAGGGGGGAAAAAGGGGAGGGACTCTAAGGTGGGAGGAGGGATAATAAAAGGGGAGGGCTATGAGAAGCAAGTGGTGCTCACAAGTTTAATACTAGGAAGGGAGGTAAGGGGGAAGGAAGGAAAGGAGAAAAGCATAAACAGGGGTTAACAAGATGGCAAGTAATACAGAATTGGTAATTTTAACCATAAATGTGAATGGGGTAAACTCCCCCATAAGTCGGAAGTGGTTAGCAGACTGGATTAAAAGTCAGGATCCTACAATATGTTGTTTACAGAAAACATACTTGAAGAAGAACTATACATACAGAGTAAAAGTAAAAGGCTGAAGCAGAACCTACTATGCTTCAGGTGAAGTCAGAAAAGCAAGGGTAGTAGCCATCCTGATCTCAGATCAAGCAAAAGCAAAAATTGATCTAATTTAAAGAGATAAGGAAGGGCACCATATCTTGTTAAAGGATAGCATAGATAATGAAGAAACACCAATATTAAACATATATGCACCAAGTGATATAGCATCTAATTTCTTAAAAGAAAAATTAAGAGAACTGCAAGAATAAATATACAGAAAAACTGTAAGGGAGATCTCAACCTTGCACTCTCAGAATTAGATAAATCAAACCACAAAATAAATAAGAAAGAAGTCAAAGAGGTAAATAGAATACTAGAAAAGTTAGATATGATAAATCTTTGGAGAAAACTAAATTGAGACAGAAAGGAGTCCATTTTGTTCTCAGCAGTTCATGGAACCTATACAAAAATTGACCATATATTAGGACATAAAAATCTCAAACTCAAATGCAGTAAGGCAGAAATAGTAAATGCATCCTTTTCAGATCACAAAGCAATGAAAATTACATTTAATAAAAAGCCAGGGGAAAATAGACCAAAAAATAATTGGAAAATAAATAATCCCATAATAAAGAATGATTGGAAGAAAAAGCAAATCATAAACATAATTAATAAATTCACCCAAGAAAATGACAATAATGAGACATTATAGCAAAATGTGTGGAATGCAGCCAAAGTGGTAATAAGGAGAAATTTCATATCTCTGGAGGCCTACTTGCATAAAATAGAGAAAGAGAAGATTAATGAATTGGGCTTGCAACTAAAAATGCTAGCAAATAAACAAATTAAAACCCCCCAGTCAAACACTAAATTTGAAATTCTAAAAATAAAAGGAGAGATTTTAAAAATTGAAAGTTAAAAAAAAAACTATTGATGTAATTAATAAAACTAAGAGTTGCTTTTATGAAAAAAAAATAGACAAACCTTTAGTAAATCTGATTTTAAAAAGGAAAGAAGAAAATCAAATTGTTAGTCTTACAAATGAAAAGGCAGGACTTGCCATAATGAAGAGGAAATTAGAGCAATAATAGGATTTACTTTGCCCAGCTTTATGCCAATAATTGGTAACTTTAATGAAATAGAAGAATGCTTCAAAAATATAGCTTGCCCAGATTAACAGAGGAAGAAGTAAATTGGTTAAATAGACCCATCTTAGAAAAATAAATAGAACAGGCTATTAATCAACTCCCTAAGAAAAAATCCCCAGGGCCAGATGGATTTACATGTGAATTCTACCAAATATTTAAAGAACAACTAACTCCAATGCTAAATAAACTATTTGAAAAAATAGGGATTGAAGGAGTCCTACCAAATTCCTTTTATGACACAGACATGGTACTGATACCTAAACCAGATAGGCTGAAAACAAAGAAAACTACAGACCAATCTCCCTAATGAATATTGATGCTAAAATCTTAAATAAAATATTAGCAAAAAGATTTCAGAAAATCATCCCCAGGATAATACACTATGACCAAGTGGGATTTATACCAGGAATGCAGGGCTGGTTCAATATTAGGAAAACTATTAGCATAATAAACTATATCAATAACCAAATTAACAAAAAACATATCATCATCTTAATAGATGCAGAAAAAGCATTTGATAAAATCCAACATCCATTCCTACTAAAAACACTTGAGAGTATAGGAATAAATGGTCTTTTCCTTAAAATAGTCAGGAGCATGTATTTGAAACCATTAGTAAGCATCATATGTAATGGGGATAAACTGGAATCTTTCCCAGAAAGATCAGGAGTGAAACAAAGTTGTCCACTATCACCATTATTATTCAATATTGTATTAGAAACACTAGCCTCATCTATAAGAGTTGAGAAAGAGATTAACGGAATTAGAGTAGGTAATGAGGAAACCAAATCATCACTCTTTGCAGATGATATTATGGTATACTTAGAGAACCCCAGAAATTCTACAAAAAAGCTTTTAGAAATAATGCACACCTTTAGCAAAGTTGCAGGATACAAAAATTCATATAAATCCTCAGCATTTTTATACATCATCAACAAAATCCAACAACAAGAGATACAAAGAGTAATTCCATTCTAAATAACTGTCAATAGCAAAAAATATTGGGGAATCTATCTACCAAAGGAAAGTCAGGAATTATATGAGCAAAAATGACAAAACATTTTCCACACAAATAAAGTCAGATTTAAATTGGAAAAATATTAAATGCTTTTGGATAGGCCGAGCAAATATAAAAGATGACAATTCTCCCTAAACTAATCTATTTATTTATGGCTATACCAATCAGACTCCCAAGAAAGTATTTTAATGACCTAGAAAAAATAACAACAAAATTCATATGGAAGAACAAAAGGTTGACAATTTCAAGGGAAGTAATGAAAAAAAAAAAAATCAAATGAAGGTGGCCTAGCTTTACCTGATCTAAAACTATATCATAAAGCAGAGGTCACCAAAACCATATGGTACTGGCAAAGAAATAGATTAATTGATCAGTGGAATAGGTTAGATTCACAGAACAAAATTGTCAATAACTATAGCAATCTAGTGTTTGACAAAGCCAAAGATCCCAAATTTTGGGATAAGAATTCATTATTTGACAAAAACTGCTGGGAAATTAGTACGGTAGAAATTAGGCATAGACCCACACTTACCACCATATACCAAGATAAGAACAAAATGGGTTCATGATATAGGCATAAAGAATGAAATTATAACTAAAGTAGAGGAACATAGGATAGTTTATTTCTCAGACTTATGGAAGAGGAAGGAATTTGTGACCAAAGAAGAATTAGAGATCAATATTGATCATAAAATAGAAAAAATTGAATATATAAAATTAAAAAGCATTTGTACAAACAAAACTAATGCAAACAAGATTAGAAGGGAAGCAACAACCTGGAAAAAACATTTTTTACAGTTAAAGGTTCTGATAAAGGCCTCATTTTCAAAATATATAGAGAATTGATTCTATAAGAAATCAAGCCATTCTCCAATTAATAAATGGTCAAAGGATATGAATAATTTTCAGATGATGAAATTGAAACTAATTCCCCTCCTATGAAAGTGTTCCAAATCACTATTGATCAAAGAAATGCAAATTAAGACACTCTGAGATACCACTACACACCTGTCAAATTTGCTAAGATAACAGGAAAAAATAAGGATGAATTTTGGAGGGAATGCAGGAAACCTGGGACATTGATGCATTGTTGGTGGAGTTGTGAATTAATCCAACCATTCTGAAGATCAATCTGGAATTATGCCCAAAAAGTTATCAAACTGTATACCTTTTGATCCAGCAGTGTTGCTACTGGGCTTATATCCCAAAGAGATACTAAAAAAGGGAAAGGGACTTGTATGTGCCAAAATGTTTGTGGCAACCCTGTTTGTGATTGCTAGAAACTGGAAAATGAATGGATGCCCATCAATTGGAGAATGGTTGGATAAATTATGGTATATGAATGTTATGGGATATTATTGCTCTGTAAGAATGACCAGCAGGAGGAATACAGAGAGGCTTGGAGAGACTTACATGAACTGATGCTGAGTGAAATGAACAGAAGCAGGAGATCATTGTACACTTCAATAACAATACTGTATGAGGATGTACTCTGATGGAAGTAGATATCTTCAACAAAGAGAAGATCTAATTCAGTTCCAATTGATTAATGATGGAAGAATCAGCTACAGCCAGAGAAGGAACACTGGGAAATGAGTGTGAATGGTTTACATTTTTGTTTTTTCTTCTCAGATTATTTTTACCTTCGAAATCCAATTCTTCCTGAGCAACAAGAGAACTGTTCAGTTCTGCACACATATATTGTATCTAGGATATACTATTACATTTAACATGTATAAGACTGCTTGCCATCTAGGGGAGGGGGTGGAGGAAGGGAATGGAAAAATCAGGAACAGAAGTGAGTGTAAGGAAAATGTTGTAAAAAATTACCCATGCATATGTACTGTCAATAAAAAGTTATAATTAAAAAAAAAAAACTTTATCTGCATTTAGTGAGAGCAATATGTAGTTTTACATGTTTGGTCTTTAATACGATTAATTATATTAATGTTTTCCTACTGTTAAACCATCATTGTATCTGTTGTATAAATCCCAATTGATTACAATAAATGGTTTCTTAGAGAATCTTTGTAATCTGTTTTATAGGATTTTCTTTAAAGATGTTTTCAGTATTAATTAATGCTATTGGCCTATATTTTTCTTTCTGTGTTTTATCTTTACTTAGTTTAGGTATTAGGGATATATTTGTTTAATAATATGATTTATGAAATAAGGATACTAACTGTTCTTTAAAAGTTGTGTAAAATTCTCCTTAAATTCATATCAGGGGTCTTCTTTTTTGGTAATTCATTTACAGCTATCTCTATTTCCTTTTTTTGGAGTTCAGATTATTTAAGATCTCTACTTATTTTTCTGATTGGGTATTTTATATTTTTGGAGATATGTTTCTATGCCTCTATTTGTTTTATGTTCTTAGTGGTAGCATATAACTGCATGTATTCTGATTATTCATTTCTTTTCTTTTCTTTTCTTTTTTTTTGCTATTTTATCCTGTTTCTTTGCTCTTTTTTTCTGTTCTCTTCTTTTTAATCTGATTACTTATTAATTTTACTTTTTAAAAAAATGGTTTTAGTTTTATTCATAATGTCTATTTTTTGTTCAATTTATCAATTTCCCCTCTAATTTTTAACATCTTCTTCTTGGGGTTTATTTCAGTTTATTTATTTGCTAATTCTCTAGTTTCTTAAGTGCATATTAATTTCATTAATCATCTCTTTTTAAAATTTTATTGATAGTGAGTGATGCATGTTGATAAGAATATGATTTTTCCACTGAGGACTGCTTTAGCAATATTCCAGAAATTTTGGTATGTTGTTTTATTATTATAATTTTATATTATATAGTTATTAGTTGTTTCTATGATTTGATGTTTGGCTCATTAATTATTGAGGATTTTGTTGTTAAGTCTCCATTTCCATCTGTATCTTATACTTATAATCTTGCAAATATTGTATTGTATGCTGTGAAGGATGTATTGATTATTTCTATCTTTCATGTTCAGTTTTTTTTAAAGTTCTATATGTTATATAGAAACATGTATATTATTTTGCTTTTCCATTTAGAACATGTCTTCCATTTAGAAAATAAACCATGATCTCTCCAGCTGGCAGTTGTGTCCATGTTTTTCAACTCCACTCCCATTCTAGGAAAGGTGGACTTTTCAAGCAACAAAACCTATCAATCTCATCCATTGTAGTTTTCATCTATCTTCACTTATAGAAGCATTCATCTAGGGAATCCCTTTCCCTTTACAAAGATATATACACATATACATACCTCCAGGTAATGTCTCCTTTTCCTCACCTTTTCAATCTTCCTGCCTCCTCCTTATATACCTCTTTGGATTCTCTTTGATTTTTGAGACCACAGAGACACCTTTCTCTCCTTGCTAGTCCTTGATTTTACCCTGGTACCTCACTCATTCTGCTTTATATCCTTGCTATCCTCCTCCTCTTTCATCTACACTCCAAAATTGTAATTCCACAAAAGAAGTTCTACAAAAGAAGCATTTACCTGTAACAGTGATATTATTAGATTCTGTCCATAGCTTGTTCATCTGCTCACTGTTGTCTCTCTCATAGTTCCCCCATCTTCTTATGTGTGTGTATATATATGTATGTGTGTATGCACACACATATACATATATATTTAATAACTTTTTATTTTCAAAATACATGCAAAGATAGTGTTCAACATTCACCCTTGTAAAACCTTGTATTTCCTTATGGATATTTTGAAAAAAACAAAATGATTCTTACTTAACTTTCTGTTGTCATTCTATTCCTGTTCCTGTCTGCATTTATTCACTTCTCTTGTATTTCTGTTCTTTTGGATGTTTGTGATGCAAATAATTCTATTTTTCCTCCAAAATGACTCAATCTGCATATCCTATCTGATATTGATAAGTCTTGCTTATGTGGTGAATGTATTATCTTTTAATATTCTTGGGTTTTTTGTTTCTTTTCATCTAAATTGTCTTTTACTTCTATATATTTGTATTCCCACTCTATAATTATCTCTTTTGTATCTTTGGTGAAGTTTGCCATTGTAGATTCAAGTTATTCTTTTCTGCTTATTGTGTTTACCATTCAGGATATAAACTCTGCTATCATAACTGTTATTTTATTTTTCAAACCAAACGCCTCTGTTGTATTGTGATTCTATTTTTTCCTCAACTTCCATAGGGTTCTCTGTTTTATTAAATGCTGGAGCATTTTTCTTTGCTTTCCAATTTTTATTTGTAGATGCTTGAACTTATTTACCAGATCTAGGAGCCATATTTTCTTATGTACTTACTCTTTTTCCTGCTGATATATGTTTATATTTATGATCTTTAAGGGTTTTTTTTCTTTCTGGAATCTTTAGTACTTCTATTTCCTCACCATAAACTTTCATTTCCCTTCTTACACAATTCTGATTCCTTTCCCCCTAATTAAAGTTTCCTTGGGGGCTGGATCTCAAAGCATCTCAGCCTCTTCCCTCGTTGGGCCATTTATGTTTCTTCAACCTAGAATTCTGTCACTTGGAACAGTGACAGAATTTTTGGGAAGTCAAAATGGCCCCAGCTGGATGTCATGCTCTTCTCTCAAGCTTGTTGTTGTGCTGCACAGCTGCCTACATGCAAAATGTCATGTCCTAGTGACTTCTCCTACACTTTCTATTCCTTAGTTCTTTTACAGAGCAGTCCAGACAGTCCAGAGCTAGGAACTTCAGAACTTTACAGCATTGGTTCTTCTAGGATATCTTCTCCAGAAGAGTTTTGCTCTTTTAACAGTTTTAGCCAAGCAGACTGTGGAGGACTATGCACATTTCTATATCATGGATTCAGGGTCTCTATGACACTGGGATGAGGGAGAAGGGGCCAAGGTGAAAAAAAAAAGGAATTTAATATAAGCCTTTGTTGGGTGCTTGGATCTGCAAATACAATCTCTCTAATAGTAGCATGGGAAAAGGCAAGGATGATGAGTGAGCTTGGGTAGTGAGCATCAGTTCCTACATTTGATTGTTTTAATTTCTTTTCCATCCTTGTTGTCCTAACACCATGAGAACAGTTGTAACTGCTTTATCTTGGGTGGCTAATTTCTGTTTTGGAGAGGTGATGGAAAATTGGAGAAAATCTACTATTTTGTTGCTAATATGAACTAAAAGCTGAATTGCTATCTAGCTATTCCTCATTCTTCCCTCCCTTCCTTCCTTCCTTCCTTCCTTCCTTCCTTCCTTCCTTCCTTCCTTCCTTCCTTCCTTCCTTCCTTCCTTCCTTCCTTCCTTCCTTCCTTCCTTTTTTCCTTCCTTCCTCCCTTCCTCCCTCCCTTCCTCCCTTCCTTCCTTCTCTTTTCTTTTGTAGTTTCAGGTTCTGTTTCTATTTCCTTCTGCTTCCCTTTCTTTTATTATTGTTGTTATTCAATCATTTTGGATCATGTCCAATTTTTCATGACCCCATTTGGGTTTTTCTTGGCAGAATTACTGGAATGGGTTTGCCATTTTCTTCTCTAGCTTATTTTGCAAATTAGAAAAATGAGGCAGAGTTAAGTGATTTGCCCAGGAACATGCAGTTAGTAAGAATTTGAGAGCAGATTTGAATTCACAAAGATGTGTCTTCCTGACTTCAGAATTAGTACTCTATCCATTATACTATCCAACATTTTTATAGTGATGATCAAAATTAAAAAGAAAATAATGTTTTTTTTTCACTTTAGAACATTGCATCTAAATATATGTCTGATTTCCTTTTCAGTTGGACAAAGAACATTCTTTAAGGCAGCACTGATCATACAACCAATAATGATGAAAAACTGCAAATATCATTCACAGACCATTACATTTGTAATCTTCTTCCCTTCATCATTATTCTCTTTCCTCCATTAAGCTCCCCCAGAGTCAAGTGAAGAGCTAAAGGTGACAGTGATAGACAAGAATTTTTATTGTCTTGTCAATACAAATAACCCCCTGGATGGTAAAATGTCAAACTAATTTGCCAGCAATGACTAAATTCCAGTCATCTCAAAAAATATAGGCAAAAATGTGCCACAAATGATTTTCATACCAATGAATATTGTGAGAAGCAATGGTATTACTCCAGTACATTGCAATCAGTGATCATAGTTTCTACGTTTATGGCTTAATCACTATTCTGTAGAAAGACAGTAGTCATATGTGGCAAATAGATTCACGTTGCATTATAAAAATTTTTGTCCTCCCCTAGTGAATGTTTATACTTACTCTATGATCCTATGTATCTCTAAATCAATGATTCCCCCAAAGAACTCTACTCAATCAAAAACCATTAATTAATTAATTAAGCACCAACTGTCAAGTAATTAATATTGTTGGCACTAGGGAAAGAAGGAAAGAAAGAGAGGAAAAAAGAAAGACAGAAAACAAGAAAGAGAAGGAAGAAAGGAGAGAGAAAGAAAGAGAGAAAGAGAAAAAAGAAAGAAAGAAAGGAAGAATGAACGAAAGAAAGAACAAAAGAAAGAGAAAAAAGAAAGAAAGAAAGAAAAAAGGAAGAAAGAAAGAATGAAAGAAAGAAAGGAAGAATGAAAGAGAAGAAGGAAGAAAGAAAGAAAGGAAGGAAGGAAGGAAGAAGCTTTATCCTTTACCAAGTCAGTAGATACAGGGTTCTTAGGCACAGTCCTCAAAAGAGAGAGACTAAGGAATTTTACATACTGATGTTTGCACATCAAAGAAGTCAGAGAAGCTGAGTTAACAAGCTCAGAAAGTAATGCTCTGGACAACAAACTTGGAGAATGCACCAGCCTCTCACTACTTTATATCTTAATTTGCAGTCTTTAAACCCCAATGCAATTGTGATTTCAGAGGGCATGTGAAATTGGATGAGAGGAAATATATTTGTTTTCACTAATGTGTAACTGAAACTTACTATTACCTTCAGTTATTCAAAAAACGTTATTGTGTAAAGGAGTCCATAGACTTTACCAGACAGTCAAAGGGACCATTATTTTGTTTTAGGTATGGCTAATAATAATAACTAATAATTCTGTGTGTGTAATCTTACTTGATCCCAAAAGCAATCCTATAAAGTTAATTCTATTATTGTTATAATCATTATTTTTATAGATGAGGAAAGTGAAGCTGAGAGATTGAGTGGTAAGCCTAAAATTGCATAACTAATAAGCATTTGAGGTGGAATTTGAACCCAACTCTTCCTGATTTTAAATATATACATATCACATAGAATAATTGCACATATTTAACATATATTGGATCACTTGCCATCTAAAGGAATGGGTGAAGGGAAGGGAGGGAAAAAAATTTAGAGCACAAGATTTTGCAACGGTGAATATAGAAAATTATCCATTCATACTTTTGAAAATAAAAGTTTGAACAAAAAAAATGTTAATACATATTATCCCTTCTTCTAGCTCTTAGAAAACAACACACAAACAAATAAATGAAAACAACAAACAGGAAAACCAAATTCCTAGGCTTTTGGTAATGTAGCCTGGGGTCAGAACTGATTTAAAATTGTTGGTAGAGGCCAAGGGAATATAATAAAGACGACAATACTCTCTAAACTAATCTATTTACTTAGTGCTATACCAAAGAGACTCCCAAAAAAAACTATTTTAATGACCTAGAAAAAATAACAACAAAATTCATATGGAAGAACAAAAGGTCGACAATTTCAAGGGAATTAATGAAAAAAAAAATCAAGTGAAGGTGGCCTAGCTGTACCTGATCTAAAAATTATATTATAAAGCAGCAGTCACCAAAACCATTTGGTATTGGCTAAGAAATAGACTAGTTGATCAGTGGAATAGGTTAGGTTCACAGGACAAAATAGTGTACGACTATAGCAATCTAGTGTTTGACAAACCCAAAGATCCCAACTTTTGAGATAAGAATTCATTATTTGACAAAAACTGCTGGGAAAACTGGAAATTAGTATGGCAGAAATTATATATGGATACACACTTAACACCATATGCCAAGATAAGATCAAAATGGGTCCATGATTTAGGCATAAAGAATGAGATCATAAGGAACATAGGATAATTTACCTCTCAGACTTGTGGAGGAGGAAGGAATTTGTGACCAAAGGAGAACTAGAGATCATTATTGATCACAAAATAGAAAATTTTGATTACATCAAATAAAAAAGCTTTTATACAAACAAAATTAATGCAAACAAGATTAGAAAGGAAGTAACAAATTGGGAAAATATTTTTACAGTTAAAGGTTCTGATAAAGGCCTCATTTCCAAAATATATAGAGAACTGATGCTAATTTATAAGAAATCAAGCCATTCTCCAATTGATAAATGGTCAAAGGTTATGAACAGACAATTTTCAGATGTTGAAATTGAAAGTATTTCCACTCATATGAAAGTGTTCTAAATCACTATTGATCAGAGAAATGCAAATTAAGAGAACTCTGAGATACCACTGCACACCTGTCAGATTGGCTAAGATGATAGGGAAAAAATAAGGAAGAATGTTGGAGGGGCTGTGGGAAAACTGGGACACTGAGGTGGAGTTGTGAAAGAATCCAACCAGTCTGGAGAGCAATCTGTAATTATGCTCAAAAAGTTATCAAACTGTGCATACCCTTTGATCCAGTAGTGCTACTACTGAGCTTATATCCCAAAGAAATACTAAAGAACGGAAAGAGACTTGTATGTGCCAAAATATTTGTGGCAGCCCTTTTTGTAGTGACTAGAAACTGGAAAATGAATGGATGCCCATCAAGTGGAGAATGGTTGGATAAATTATGGTATATGAATGTTATGGAATATTATTGCTTTGTAAGAAATGACCAGCAGGATGAATACAGAGAGGCTTGGAGAGACTTACATGAACTGATGCTGAGTGAAATGAGCAGAACCAGGAGATCATTATACACTTCAACAACGATACTGTATGAAGATGTATTCTGATGGAAGTGGATATCTTCAACAAAGTGAAGATCTAATTTAGTTCCAGTTGATCAATGATGGACACAATCAGCTACACTCAGAGAAGGAACACTGGGAAATGAATGTAAACTGTTTGTACTTTTGTCTTTCTTCCCAGGTTATTTTTGTCTTCTAAATCCAATTCTTCCTGTGTAACAAGAAATTTGGTGCTGCACACCTATATCTAGGATATGCTGTGACACATTTAACATGTATGGGACTGCCTGTCATCTGGGGGAGGGAGTGGAGGGAAGGAGGGGAGAATTTGGAATGGAAGTGAGTACAAGGGATAATGTTGTAAGGGGTCACCCATGCATATTTACTGCCAAAAATAGATATAATTATAAAATTAATAAAATTAAAAAAAATAATTCTAAAAAAAAATTGTTGGTGGAGAGCCAAGGAGCCAAAATAGCAGAGACAACACACATTTCTTCCTGACCTTCTCCTATAAACCTCAGACTAATGAGCAAATCCAGTTCTGGACCAGCAGAATCCACAGATATTGGGAGTGCAACAAATTACCAGCAGAAGATAATTTCAAAAATCACTAGAAAAGGTCTTTTTCTCCAAATTAAAAACCCCCAACCAAAAATTAAACTTGAAATACAAAAATTAAAAGGAGAAATCAATAATATTGAAAGTAAAAACCTATTGAATTAATAAATAAAATCAAGAGTTGGTTTTATGAAAAAGCCAATAAAATAGATAAACCTTTGGTAAATTTGATCAGAAAAAAGAAAGAGGAAAATCAAATTGTTAGTCTTATAAATGAAAAGGGGGATCTTTCCACCAATGAAGAGGAAATTAGAGGAATAATAAGGAGTTACTTTGGCCAACTTTATGCCAATAAATTTGATAACTTAAGTGAAGTGGATGACTTCCTCCAAAAATATAGGCTCCCTAGATTAACAGAGGAGGAGATAAATTGCTTAAATAGTCCCATTTCAGAAAAAGAAATAGAACAAGCTATCAACTCCCCAGGAAAAAATCCCCAGGACCAGATGGATTCACATGTGAATTCTACCAAACATTTAAAGAACAATTAGCCCCAATGTTATATAAATTATTTGAAAAAATAGGGGATGAAGGAGTCCTACCAAACTCCTTTTATGACACAGACATGGTACTGATACCTAAACTAGGTCGATCGAAAACTGAGAAAGAAAATTGTAGACCAATTTCCTTAATGAATATTGATGCTAAAATCTTAAATAAGATATTAGCAAAAAGACTTCAGAAAATCATCTCCAGGATAATACACTATGATCAAGTAGGATTTATTCCAGGAATGCAGGGCTGGTTTAATATTAGGAAAACTATTAATATAATTGACCATATTAATAATCAAATTAATAAGAACCATATGATCATCTCAATAGATGCAGAAAAAGCATTTGACAAAATCCAACATCCATTCCTACTAAAAACTCTTGAGAGTATAGGAATAAATGGACTATTCCTTAGAATAATCAGGAGCATATATTTAAGACCGTCAGTAAGCATAATATGCAATAGAAATAAACTGCAACCTTTCCCAGTAAGATCAGGAGTGAAACAAGGTTGCCCACTATCACCATTACTATTCAATATAGTACTAGAAACGCTAGCCTCGGCAATAAGAGCCGAGAAAGAGATTCAAGGAATTAGAGTAGGAAATGAGGAAATCAAACTATCACTCTTTGCAGATGACATGATGGTATACTTAGAGAACCCCAAAGACTCTGCTAAAAAAGCTATTAGAAATAATTCAGAATTTTAGCAATGTGACAGGATACAAAATAAATCCACATAAATCCTCAGCATTCTTATATATCACCAACAAAATGCAACAGCAAGAGATACAAAGAGAAATTCCATTCCAAACAAATGTTGAGAGTATAAAGTATTTGGGAATCCATCTACCAAAGAAAAGTCAGGAATTATATGAGAAAAATTACAAAACACTTGCCACAAAAATAAAGTCAGATTTAAATAACTGGAAAGACATTCAGTGCTCTTGGATAGGCCGAGCGAATATAATAAAGATGACAATACTCCCCAAACTAATCTATTTATTTAGTGCTATACCAATCAGACTCCCAAGAAACTATTTTAATGACCTAGAAAAAATAACAACAAAATTCATATGGAAGAATAAAAGGTCGAGAATTGCAAGAGAACTAATGAAAAAAAAACTCAGAAGATGGTGGTCTAAGTGTACCTGATCTAAAGCTATATTATATAGCAGCAGTCACCAAAACCATTTGGTATTGGCTAACAAATAAACCGGTAGATCAGTGAAACAGATTAGATACAAAGGACAAAAAAGGGTACATCTATAACAATCTAATCTTTGACAAACCCAAAGATACCAATATTAGGGATAAAAATTCATTATTTGAAAAAAAAAAACTGTTGGGAAAACTGGAAATTAATATGGCAGAAATTAGATATGGATCCACACTTAACACCATATACCAAGATAAGATCAAAATGGGTCCATGATTTAGGCATGAAGAATGAAATCATAAACAGATTAGAGCAACAGAGAATAGTCTACCTCTCAGACCTGTGGAGGAGGAAGGAATTTATGACCAGAGGAGAACTAGAGATCATTATTGATCACAAAATAGAAGATTTTGATTACATCAAACTAAAATGTTTCTGTACAAACAATATTAATGCAAACAAGATTAGAAGGGAAGTAACAAATTGGGAAAATATTTTTAAAAACAAAGGTTCTGACAAAGGTCTCATTTCTAAAATATATAGAGAACTGACCCTAATTTATAAGAAACCGAACCATTCTCCAATTGATAAATGGTCAAAGGATATGAACAGACAATTCTCAGATGATGAAGTTGAAACTATATCCACTCATATGAAAGAGTGTTCCAAATCACTACTGAGCAGAGAAATTCAATTTAAGACAACTCTGAGATACCACTACACACCTGTCAGATTGGCTAAGATGACAAGAACAAATAATGATGAATGTTGGAGGGGATGTGGGAGAACTGGGACACTAATACTTTGCTGGTGGAGTTGTGAAAGAATCCAGCCATTCTGGAGATCAATTTGGAACTATGCCCAAAAAGTTATCAAACTGTGCATACCCTTTGACCCAGCAATACTACTACTGGGCTTATATCCCAAAGAAATACTAAAGAGCGGAAAGAGACCTGTATGTGCCAAAATGTTTGTGGCAGCTCTATTTGTTGTAGCTAGAAACTGGAAGATGAATGGATGCCCATCAGTTGGAGAATGGTTGGGTAAATTGTGGTATATGAAGGTTATGGAATATTATGGAATATTATTGCTCTGTAAGAAATGACCAGCAGGAGGAATACAGAGAGGCTTGGAGAGACTTACATCAACTGATGCTGAGTGAAATGAGCAGAATCAGAAGATCACTATACACTTCAACAACAATACTGTATGAGGATATATTCTGATGGAAGTGGAAATCTTCAACATAAAGAAGATCCAACTCACTTCCACTTGATCAATGATGGACAGAGGTAGCTACACCCAGAGAAGGAACACTGGGAAGTGAATGTAAATTGTTAGCACTAATATCTGTCTGCCCAGATTACATGTACCTTCGGAATCTAATGCTTATTGTGCAACAAGAAAATGGTATTTACACACATGTATTGTATCTAGGTTATATTGTAACACATGTAAAATGTATGGGATTGCCTGTCATTGGGGGGGAGGGAGTAGAAGGAGGGGAGGATAATTTGGAAAAATGAATACAAAGGATAATATAAAATATATATATAATAAAATAAATTATGCTCTAAAAAAAAAAAAAAGAAAAAAAAAAAAAAGAGAAAAAGAAAAGGTCTTTTTCTATTGGAAAGAGGAGGGAGGCAACCAAGCACAAGCAACTGAGCACAAAAGCCAGCACAGACAGTGCAAAGTCCCAGGATGGTACAGTATCCACAGAGTGGTGCAGACTCCACATGGAGGAGAATCTACAGGGAGGAATTTACAGCAGCAGTGTTGGCTACTCTGCCCTGGCTGCAAGCCAGTAGATCAGCAGAGAAGTTAGAAAACATCCAAAACCAACAAAAAAAGTAAATAGTGAACCCCAAAATGTCAGAATCTCTCAAGACCTGGCCACAGCCACCCAGGATCGGGAGTGTCAGCACTGACCCAGCATAGCCGTGGCCACTTATAAAGAAAGCTGCTGGTAGAAGAAGCCTAGAAAACCATCCCTTCCTTAAAAGCAGATTTTAACTTAAAAAAAAAAAAAAGAATAAAAAAGTAAAGAAAACTCTGATGATAGCCAACTTTTGTGGTGAAAGAGACAAACAAATATCAAACTATGAGGAGACTAAAGGCAGATTGTCTCCAGATGAAACCCCAAAAGGTGATAAAAACCAGGTCCCCATCATGCAAGACTCTCCTAGAAGAAACTTAAAAGTATCTTAAAAGACAGCTAGAAGAAAAAAATGTGAAAAGGGAAGGAAAACGTTGCAATAAGGTTTGGAAAAAGCATATAATTCATTAGAAGGCAGATTTGATAAAATGGAAAAAAAAAACTCCCAGAAAAACAGAATTTGTGAAACAGAAAAAGAAAATAACTCCTTAAAAAAACAGAATTTTTGAAATGGGGAAAAAAATCCATAGAACAAAGTCATTCATTTGAAAATTAAATTGGACAAATACAAAAAGAAGTTAAAAAAAAAAAGTAAATGAAGAAAATAATGCCCTAAAATTACAACTGAACAAATGGAAATGAATGACTCAATGAGACAACACTAATCAGTCAAGCAAAACCAAAAGAAAAAAAAAAAAATTAAATACCTAACTGGGGAAACCACCCACATGGAAAATAGGTCTAGGAGAGACAATCTAAGAATTACTTGACTACTGAAATCCATGATGAAAAAAAAGAGCTTAGACACTATTTTTCAGGAAATTATCGAAGAGAATTGCTCAGATGTCATAGAATCAGAAGGTAAAATGACCAGTGAAAGAAGTTACTGAACACCTCCTGAAATAAACCCTAAAATGAAAACACCAAGGAATATTGTGGCTAAATTTCAGAACTATTGGACCAAGGAAAAATATTACATGCAGCAAAAAAAAAAAAAAAAAAAAAAAAATTCAAATACTGAGGATCCCCAATAAGTATTACTCAGGACTTTCCATCTTCTACTTTAAAGGATCAAAGGGCTTTGAATCTGATATTCTGATAGGCAAAGGAACTTGGAATACAACCCAAGAATAAATTACCCTGTTAAACTGAGCTTTTTTTTTTTTTTTTTTTTTTTTTTTTTTTCAGGGAAGAAGATGAACATTCAATTAAACTGGCGAATTCCATTTATTTTTGATGAAAAGACCAGAGCTAAACAAAAAATTTGATCTCCAAATATAGAATTCAGGAGAAGCATAAAAAAGTAAAAAGAAAAAAAAACTCTTGAGAACTATTTCTGTTATGGGTACACATAGAGAAATCATGTATAATCTGGTTTTACTGTTATGATATTAAAAAGAAACTAGAGATGGAAAGGAGATTGTAACCGAAAAAAGGGGAAAGTAGAGGTAAAATAATGGAATTTACATTTCAGGAAGAAGCAAAGAAAACCTACTATAATTGAAGGAAAAAAAGGATGATGCAAATATTGATTGAATCTTACTCTCATCATATTTGGCTCAAAGAAAGAATATTAGATATATTTGGTTTCACAGAGAAACTTCTCTCACCTAATAGAAAAGTAGGAAGGGAAAGGCAAAAAGAGAAGGGGTAGGCTAAATAGAAGGGAAAACAGAAATAGTAGGGGAAAGATATAAGAAAGAGAGAGGCTCTCTAAAGAAGGACAACTGCTTGAAACAAGTAGAGCTCATAAGTAAAATACTGTGGAGGAGGGAAAGGGGAAAAGGAAAGGGAAAAATATAATTTAGGGTTAATAAGATGGCAGGAAATACAAAATTAGTAGTTTTAACTATAAAAGTGAATGGGGTAAGCTCTCCCATAAAGTGGTAGCAGATAGCATACTGGATTAAAAGCCAAAACCTACAACATGTTGTTTAGAAGAAACATATTTAAAGCAGAGTGATACATAGAGAAAACAGTTAAAAGGCTGAAACAGAATCTATTATGCTTCAGGTGAAAAACAAAAAAGCAGGGGGTAGCCATCCTGATCTCAGATCAAGCAAAAGCAAAAATTGATTTAATTAAAAGAGATAAGAAAGGAAATTATATCTTACTAAAGGGTACCATAGACAATGAAGCAGTATCAATATTAAACATATATGTACCAAGTGATGGAACACCCTAAAAGAGAAGTTAAGAGACTTGCAGGAAGAAATAGACAGCAAAACTATTATAATGACAAATCTGAACCTTGCTCTCTCAGAACTAGATAAATCAAACCACAAAATAAATAAGAAAGAAGTCAAAGAGGTAAATAGAATATAGAAAAGTTAGGTATGATATATTTTTGGAGAAAATTGAATGGAGACAGAAAGGAGTACACTTTCTTTTTGGCAGTTTATGAAACCTATTTAAAAACTGACTATATATTACAACATAAAGATCTTAAAATCAAATGCAGAAAGACAGAAATAGTAAATGCATTCTTTTCAGATCACAATGCAATAAAAATTCCATTCAATAAAAGGACAGGGGAAAATAGAACAAAAAGTAATTGGAAACTAAATAATGTTATCATAAAGAATGAATAGGTGAAACACCAAATCATAGACACAATCAATAATTTTCATCCAAGAGAATGGCAACAATGAGACGTCATACCAAAAGAATGCAGCCAAATTGGTAATAAGGGGAAATTTTATATCTTTAGATGCTTGCTCACATAAAATAGATAAAGAAGATCAATGAATTAGGCTTGCAACTTAAAAAAGTTAGAAAAAGAACAAATCAAAAACCTCCAATCAAATATCAAACTTGAAATTCTAAAAATAAAAGGAGAAATCAATAAAATTGAAATTAAAAATACTATTTAATTAATAAATAAAAGTAAGAGTTGGTTTTATAAAAAAAAGACAAACATTTAATTAATTTGATTAGAAAAAGGAAAGAGGAAAATCAATTGTTAGTTTCAGTAATAAAAAGGGAGGATTATGCATCAATGAGTGGGAAATTAGAACAATTATTAAGAGTTACTTTGCCCAACTTTATGTCAATAAATTTGATAACCTAAGTGAAATGGAGGAATACCTGCAAAAATATAGATTGCCCAGATTCACAGAAAAGAAAATAAGTTACTTAATTAGACCCATTTTAAAAAAGGAATAGAACATACTATTATATATATATATATATATATATATATATATATATATATATATATATATATATATATATGTATGTATATATATATATATATGTATGTATATATATATATATGTATATATATATGTATGTATGTGTGTATGTATATATAGCCAATGCTAAATAAATTATTTGAAAAAAATAGGGAATGAAGGAGTCCTACCAAATTCCTTTTATGACACAGACATGGTACTGATATCTACACTAGGTAGGTTGAAAACAGAGAAGGAAAATTATAGACCAATCTCCCTAATTAATATTGATGCAACAATTTTAAATAAAATATTAGCAAAGAGATTACAGAAAACCAGGAATTCAGGGCTGGTTCAATATTAGAATACTATTAGCATAATTGACTATGTCAATAACCAAATTAATAAAAACCATATTGTTAGGATTACCAGGTGAGAACTCAGGTTGTCTGGACAATTACAAGGTGAGAACTCAGGCTGACTTGACCGTTCTCTGGCTCAGACCTTTGGCTCAGGCCTTTAAAGGGAGTTTACACCTTAGGAATTCTAAGAGGAACAAGTTCATTGGTTGAAGTAATGTTTCCCAGAAGCCCTTGCGTTATCCCACGCCCATTCTCTGGAGGATAAAAGAAGGGCAGCATTGGGTCTGAGAGAATGGACTCTAGGATAAAGTCTTGACACCAGGCAGGCTGAAAGGAGACCAGTCTGATTTGAGAAAGGACAAGAGTTGGAGGAGATTCAGAGCTCCCTAGAAACCTGCGCACAGAGGAAAAGATTTTACAGATCTCCTCCCAGAGAAGGATTATAATTGAGCAGACTACCAGACCCTCACAATTCAAGAACATTACAAATTGGCGTCCACAAGTGGGGCAAGGACTTTTGCTTATCCTGACAAGGACTTATTCTGAGCCCTTCAGAGAAGCTAACCCAGACCTTTGTAATTTGGCTCCTGAACAGGGACAGACATGGTCCTGATTGCAGTGGAAAAGCCTCCCATCCAGATCTCAGTCTCTCTGACCAAGAACAGTGAGTAAAAAGGAAACTTTGTTAAAGATTAAGTGAGCGTGCTAATAGATAAATAAGGAACTTAACTTGTTAAGGGCTAAACCAGCAATCTCTTAAAGTGAAATGGGGCAAACGCCTTCTGTTGAAGGAAAATGTTTAGAGAGCATTATCAAGGTTATGAAAAGCCAAGGAAGGATTGATTATAATTTTGGAGGATATTACTGAACTTTTAAAAACTGTGAAGGTCCTTGTTTTTCTCTGGAAAAAGAATTGGATCCAGATGAATGGGAATTAGTAGGAAAGCAATTAGGCGAACACTACAATTGCCCTTATGACATTTTGCCCTTTGGTTCCAGACTAAACTCAATTTCCAAACATACAATTCATACCTACAATTTAATCCAAATCGCTTTTAAAAATGCTATTCTAAAGGAAGAGAAAAAGGAGCAAAATGGGGAAGTGTCAACTAAACTAGGTGAGAAGGATGAATCAGATAACAATGAAGTTAAGTACAATTCTGAGCAACAGGAGTATCTCGCATCTCCTCCCTCAATTAACCCTTCAGGGGTGGAGCAAGAAGGAGGAGGGGAAGAGGCAGAAACATAAACAGAATTGCCTGTGAAGCAGCCTAAGCCTATGACAAGTTTAGAAAAACCATTGGTTAAAGCTAAGAGAGAAGGACAGGATATAAGTGATTTTATACATGCATATCCTGTGATTGAAGATATTGACTCTGTAGGTCATAAAAGGAGAAAAATATACACCTTTAAATTTGAATAAAATTAAAGATTTGAAAAAAGGTTGTACCCTTTATGGGGCTACATCAGCTTATGTTAAAATGTTACTAGATGGTTTGTCTTATGAAGTCCTAACCCCAAATGATTGGAAATCCATAGCAAGGACATGCCTGGAACCTGGAGAAAAGTTGTTATGGCTTGCGGAGTTTCATGAATTATGTAAAATCCAAGTCAGATGCAGTTTGGAAATAGGAGTTAACACAAAATTCACTTTTGAGCACTTAGCTGGTGAAGGTCAGTATGGAGAGAATTCAGAACAGATTAATTATACCATGACAATATATGAGCAAATTGCTAAGGCTGCAATAAAAGCTTGGGGTGTCCTCCCTGGACAGAAAGATCAGGGAGAGGCTTTCACTAAAATAGAGCAAGGTCCCAATGAACCTTTTGCAGATTTTGTGGGATGTTTGCAAACTGCTGTCAAAAGAACTATTGGAGAAAATGCAGCTACAGAAATAATGACCAGACATCTGGCTAAGGAAAATGCCAATGAGATTTGCAAAAGAATTATATGGGGATTAGACAAAGATGCTCCTTTAGAGGAGATCATAAGACGTTGTGCTACAGTAAGCACAAATGCACCCGGACAATGATGAACATGGAAAGACAGGGTCCCTCCTGGCAAGGGACTTCTAGAGAAACTCGGTGATGTTTTCAGTGTGGAAAAATTGGACATATAAGAGCTCAGTGTAGGTATGGAGATACAGTGAGAAGACAGGGTGAGAGAAGACCTAAAACTCCATGTCCAAAATGCAATAGTGGACTCCATTGGGCATCAGAGTGTAGAATAATTCAGGGAAATGGGATGAGGGGTCCAGGTCCAGGGCCCCAGGCAAAAAAGACTTGGGGCATGATGGCAGCTGATGTTACACCCAAAGAGCCTTTAAAAGGTCAGGACTCTGATTTGATCAACCAGCAGAAAAGCAATCACATGGCAGAAAGGGATTACCTGATCAGTCAGCCAAAAGGCAATCAGATTGCAAAAATGGATTATACTTGGGGAGAATACAGGCCTTTTAAACCAACAGGGCTGTGTCCAGTGCAAACAACTCCAATGTAATTGCCAGATGATGAGAAGAGATTTAGAAAGTGGTAAATAGAAGAAAATTAGATAGGTTAACTGCCTGGGAGAGAGAGTTTGCTTGTATTTTAACAGACAGAAGAAAACAGATGAAGAAGGAAATAGATGGGTGGCAACAAGCACCTGGAGAGAGACAGAAAAAGAGAAAAACCTCAAAACAAAGGAGATCTAAGAAACATCTCACACCAAAAGAGCATGGCTAATAAAAAGACTGTTAAAGAACTTTAAAACCAGCAGGAATCATTGGATTTCCTAACACAAGATGAGACTAATGGACAATGGACTTATGGACATTTATAAATTCTCAATTTATGATTATTTGATCATGTTATTTGTTACATACTTCTAGCATGTATTATGGTACTATGTTACTATGTTACTATGTGCTTATGTAATATATGTAATTATGTGTAATACCTCCCATATTGATGGATTTATGTTTCAAGGTCATGACTACCCTATGTTCTAAATCAAAAGAAAGGGGGAGATGTAGGATTACCAGGTGAGAAATCAAGTTGTCTGGACAATTACAAGGTGAGAACTCAGGTTGACTTGACAGTTCTCTGGCTCAGACCTTGGCTCAGGCCTTTAAAGGGAGTTTACACCTTAGGAATTCTAAGAGGAACAAGTTCATTGGTTGTAAGTAATTCCCACAAGCCCCTGGGAGTACCCACAAGTCCATTCTCTGGGAGGATAAAAAGAGGCAACATTGAGCCTGGAGAGCAGTCTGGATTGAGGAAGGACAAGAGCTGGAAGAGATTCAGAGCCAGGATTCAGGAAGAAGAAGAGGCTGGCTGGAGGCTCCAGAAGCCTCCCAAGAAACCTGCTCATAGAGGAAAAGATTATATAGAAAAGAAACCTCCTCCCAGAAAAGGATTACAACTGAGAGATGATCAGAACATTACACCATATGATTATCACAATAGATGTAGAGAAAGCATTAGATAAAATCCAATACCCATCCCTATTAAAAGCACTAGAAAGTAGAAGAATAAATGGACTTTTCCTTAAAACAGTCAGTAGCATCTATTTAATACCATCAGCAAGCATCATATGTAATGGGGATAAACTAGAAAGATTCCCAATAAGATCAGGGGTGAAACAAGGTTGCCCACTATCACCATTACTATAAAATATTGTATTAGAAATGCTAGCTTTTGCAATAAGAGAAGAAAAAAGATTAAAGAAATTAGAGTAGGTAATGAGGAACCTAAATTATCACTCTTTGCAGATGATATAATGGTATAGTGAGAGAACCCTAGAGAATCAACTAAAAAAACTATTAGAAATAATCCATAACTTTAGCAAAGTTACAGGATACAAAATAAATCTACATAAATCTTAAAGAAATTTGTATATATCACTAACAAAATCTAATAGCAAGAAATTAAAAAAGAGAAATTCCATTTAAAATATCTGTTGATAGTATAAAATATTTGGGAATCTACCTGCCAAGGGAAAGTTAGGAACTATATAAGCAAAACTACAAAACACTTTCTACACAAAAGTCATACCTAACCAATTGGAAAAATATCAAGTACTCTTGAATAGATTGAGTGAATATAATAATGATGACAATACTCCCTAAACTAATCTATTTATTTAGTGCTATACCAATCAAACTCCCAAGAAACTATTTTACTGGCCTAAAAAATAACAACAAAATTCATCTGGAAGAACAAAAGGTCAAGAATTTGGAAGGAATTATTGAAGAGAAAAGCAAATGAAGGTGGCCTAGCTGTATCAGATCTAAAACTATATTATAAAGCAGTGGTTATCAAACACATTTGGTACTGCCAAAGAAATAGAGAAGTTGATCAGTGGAATAAGTTAGGTTTATAGAACAAAATAGTCTATTATAGCAATCTAGTATTTGAGAAACCCAAAGGCCCCAGCTTTTGGGATAAGAATTCACTATTTGACAAAATTTCCTGGGAAAATTGGATACTAGTATGGCAGAAAGTAGGCACAGATCCACACCTAATACTGTATACCAAGATAAGGTTGAAATGAGTTCATGATCTAGACATGAGGAATGATATCATAAACAAATTAGAAAAACATGGGATAGTTTTCCTCTCAGATTTGTGGAAGAGGAAGGAATTTGTGACCAAAGAAGAACTAGAGATCATTATTGATCACAAAATAGATAATTTTGATTATATTAAGTTAAAGAGTTTTTGCACAAACAAAACTAATGCAGAAAAGCTTAGAAGGGAAGCAATAAACTGGGAAAATAGTTTTATATCTAAAGGATCTGATAAAGGTCTCATTTCTAAAATATATAGATAATTGACTCAAATTTATAATAGTTCAAGCCATTCTCCAACTGATAAATGGTCAAAGGATATAAACAATTTTCAGATGATGAAATTGAAACTATTTCTTCTCATATGAAAGGGTGTTCCAAATCACTATTGATCAGAGAAATGGAAATTAATACAACTCTGAGATACCACTACACACTTGTCAAATTGACTAAGATGATAGGAAAAGATAAGGACAACAAATGTTGGAGGGGGTGTAGGAAAACTGGGACACTGATACATTGTTGGTAGAACTGCAAACGGATTCATCCAATCTGGAGAGTAGTTTGGAGCTACACTCCAAAAGTTATCAAACTGTGTATACCCTTTGATACAGCAATGTTTCTACTAAGATTATATCCCAAAGCAATCTTAAAGGAGGGAAAAGGGACCCACATGTGCAAAAATGTTTTTGGCAGTCCTTTTTGTAGTGGCAAGAAACTGGAAACTGAGTGGATGCTCATCAATTGGAAAATGGACAATAAATTATGATATATGAATGCTATGGAATACTGTCATTCTGTAAGAAACGATTAGCATAATGATTTCAGAGAAACTTGGAAAGACCTAGAGTCCTACATGAACTGATGCTAAGTGAAATGAGCAGAACAGAAGATAATTATACATGGCAACAACAAAACTATACAATAATCAATTCTGAGGGACATGGCTCTCTTCATCATTGAGATGATTCAAACCAGATCTACTTGTGCAATGATGAAGAGAGCCATCTACACCCAGAGAGAAAACCATGGGAACACAACATAACATTCTCACTCTCTCTGTTGTTTTTGCTTATAATTTGTTTTCTTAGTTTTTATTTTTCTTCCTTCTTGATCTGATTTTTCTTGTGTAGCAAGATAATTGTATAAATATGTATACATATATTAGATTTAACATGCATTTCAATATATTTAACATATAATTGACTACCTGGTAGCTAGAGGAGGGAGTAAAGTGAAGGAGGGGGAAATTTGGAATAAAAGGTTTTGCAAGGGAAAAAAATAAAATAAATTTTTGTGAATCAAAAATAAAATTATTGGTAGAATTTAAACCTGATGCTGAAACCAAATAGAGACACCTGGATAGAGTAAAGGGGTGAGAAAGTAGGAAACAAAGACTTTTCACACTTCTTTAATGATCCATAATGAAGCTATCAATCTTAGATTTATCTAAACTTTTTCCTGAATCTAGATCAGTCTTCAGATATTGTAGCCTCTGTAGGTAATAAATTATATATTTTCATACCCTGTTGTGATTAGAATACTATTTTCATTTATTATAACAACTCCCTCCTAAAAATTAAGTTACTGCAACTCTCCCAGGAAATGTAAAGCAGTTTAATGGATTGGTTCCACCCATTTAAAACTGCCAGGGAGAGATGCATGTATATTTTCTGATACCTTTGAATAAAATAAGGGATTTAGGTTACATGATCTCCAAGGCCCTGAGCTCTATGGATATGCAACAAGGCTTTCTTCAGAGTCCTTACTTTAAAAAGTACCTGAACTGGAAGTCACAATCCAACGGTTTTTAGTAGCTGTGTGGGCTTGAATAATTTATTTACCCTTTCTAGAACTCGGTTTTCTTCTCTGGACAGAGTTGATGTGACTAAACGTGACCATACATACATACATATATATAATATAGAGATATGACTACATCAGGTTCTCAAAGTATAGTCAGGACTAAGGAGAGAAGGAAAATTTTTAACACTTTTTAGTCAATGAAGTCCCACTACATTTATAATAATAGTAATTCATTTTAATTTCTAAATATCAATAAATATTGATAAATACAATGGATAAAACCCACATAAACAAGGTCTATAAAAATCTTCAATATTATGTAAGAATGTAAAGGGTCCTGAAACCAAAAATTTTGAGGTACCCTGAACTATATAATCCATGAAATTCCATCTGGTATTGAAATTTTATATTAAAAAATATTTTAGGGTAAATTTATTTCAGTTTTCTTGAACACAATGGCCCTCCCAGACCCAAAGAAAGTGGAAATACACATATATTAATTAGTGACTGGTGTGCAGAAGCACATTGGGTAATGCTATCTAATTGAAACTAGTACTTGGGGAGCAGGAATATGGAGCTACAGGTTGATTGAAATAATAGAAATCCTTATCTCTTAGCCCTTGGCCTTACATTGCAGCTATAATATTTCTGTTGGATATTAAAATATAAACATTGTACTTATTTGAGAAGGGCTAGGAAAAATCTTCAGCTAATTCCATTCCACAGGGTCCAGATGAACCAGAGGATTACAGATCCTCTGGAAAAAATTCTGGAAAGAATTTAGAGATATATTCCAACTTATTATTTTTTGTTTTACTTTTTCATCCCCAGTGCCCAACAGAAATATCTTGTACAGAATAACACTGAATAAATGTGTTTTGCATTGAATTGTACTGAAATCCCTTATTTTATAAAGGTGCAAACTTAGGCTCAGAAAAAGCAATATGACTTACCCAAGATCACCATTGTGCCAGATTAGTCACGGAGCAGGAAATTGGTCAGTTTGTGGCCTTTTGCTACTTATTCTTGAGTTGACTTCCTCCCTTTATTTCTAAGTCACTTTTTTGGGATGATAGATCTTATAGAATTATAGATTTTTCATTTGGAAGAGTTGATTTAAAAAAAGTTAACTTTTTTTGAAATGTCATAGATCCCTTGACTATATAGTGAAGCATACACACACACACACACACACACACACACACACACACACACACATATATATATATATATATATATATATATATACATATATATAGTATAATATTACATACACATAAATATACATATTATATACAAATACACATAATTACAAAAGAGATAAATTATACTGAAATATAAGTATCAAAAGTTGTTTAGTAGTAGTATTTGTTGTTTTTAAGTTTCCTGACCCACTTCAATCCCTACTTAGAAATCTCCTTTATGATATATCTGGCAAATGGTCATAGCCTTAAGTAAAGATCTCTCCAAGTGGGAAATTGCTATTTCCTGGGATATCTCATTACATTTTTGCACAGATTTAGTTGTTGGGAAGAGCTATTCTTTACAACCAGCTTTCCTTACATCTGCTGGTCTCTGGGGCCAAGTAGAAATGACTCTACTAATTAGACTCTCTCTAGGAGAAATAGGCTACAACGCGAAATTGTGGGTTTCTTATCACTAAAATCCAGTTCACAGAGCTGGATCAGGAAGAATATTCTAACTCTGAAGTTAAGCAACTCTTTTGAAAATCAGGTAAAACTTCTTGCATTATGAGGTAGACATTAAATCTTTTGGGTTCTTGATCCTTTCCCACAACTTGGGAATCAGATACCTTAGAGCAGAAGTGTTGAACAAGCAGCCACAAGCAGATAGTCTATGGCCCACATGATTTCTGAATGCTATGGGAACTAGATCAATAATAAATTCTTCTCTGATGTAATTAAATATATATATATATATATACATATATATAAGCATATGATTTTCTAAGTCAATAAGTCAATAATAGGTCTTTATGTACAGTTTAGTAGCCTCCATTTCTATAGGAGTTTCTCATCCCTGCCTTAGAGATCTCCAATCTCCCCACCTCTCTTTCCTTTTAGTATTCCTTAAGAAACCCTCAACAAAAAAGAAGTGACATCTATTAAGTTTCCAGGTTCAAGTTATAGAACATTCTTTTCTACTTCAACATCTCATTTGGAGAGGAAAAGATAGAGATGGGATTGGAATGAAGAGAAAGATTTTACAGCTATTTTCATGACCTTAATTTTCCCTGAAACTTTCTAGGTTGTCTGGCAAGTTGGAAAAAAATAGAATGATTTCCAGGCAAATAACTTCTGCTTTCTGGTCCTCTATTTCTTTATCTGTAAAGTGAGGGAGTTATACCAGATGATCTCTAAGATCCCATTAACGTCTGATTCTCTGTAATCCCATGATTCTATGGTTCAGTTTGGGTTTTTTATAACCATTTTAGATCATGTTAAGCCTATATTTTGAAATTATGTTAATATACCCTAAGGTTTTTCTATAAAGGATATATTTTTAAAAGTCTAATAATATCATCTCTAAATAAACCTACTTAGTCATGGCACGTAGTTCTATTTCACATTCCAATCAGTATGACTAGTTAAATAGGAAAAAAATCTTAATTGGTTCACACATTGACAATGATATTATTTCATGCTTCTCTTTTGCAATTTGATTATACAGGCTATTCCTTAGTAACTAGGAAGAAATTTTGCAAATGGTGAATAGTAGAGCTGGAAAAAAGGGAGAAAAGTAAGCTTGTATAAATCTCTTTATAAAAAATCACTTAGTGGGGAAAGAACTGGACAAGATTGGAAATAGGGACATTTGAACTAGTTCTATTCTTAATTCTGTCCATGACTTTGTGACCTCAGATAAGTCTTGTCTTCTCTGTAAGATGCAGGTGATACCTGTCCCCTACCTATTTCTTAGAATGGCTGCAAACATTTATTAAATTTTTTCTAAATCCAGAAATGATTTGGAAGTCTGGGATTGGTGTTATACAAATACAAGGCCCTAGTATTGTTATCTCCAAGTAGTTTACCAACTGGACTTAACTTTTATAACATCCTTACGAGTTAGGTAGATAATCTAACCTATTTAAAAGATAAGAGGGCTTAAGTCCTTCTTTTAAAACCATTCAGATTTGGTGCATGAGCAAGGATACAATTACTAGGTTGAGGTCACGAGGTCAAAGCTTATGACATTTTACAGGATAATCTCAGGAGAAAAAAAATATCTTTTTCCCCCAGCAGGGGACAAGAACAACCAGCATCTTTATTCTTCCTAGTTTTCTATCTATGGCTCTTTATAAAATTGTTCCAAAATGCAAGGCACCTTTTCTCAATGCTATCCAAGGGGAGCCAAGTATTTGGAGAGCTATTAAAAGAAATTGTTATAATGATGAGACATATAATGTGATTTAATGCCAGCTAAAGCCAAAGTATCCATCAGGAAAAGAGAGAGACAAGGAGGGGGGTAGGGCTGTCATGTGGAAGTGATGGGGAAAAGGCAGCATAATACTCTCTAAAGCAAGCTCAAAAGAGTAGTGGGAGAGGTGGGCAGACCTTAATAATGTCCCCTTACAAATAAATAAAAAATTGTTACAGGAAAGTGAGATTTAGCTGATATTAGGGACTACACCTACTGACCATTTTATGACTTTAAGACCCAGATGTGCATCTGTTATTAAGATAGTCCATTAGTTTTTGGCTCTTGTATCTCTTATCCCTCCACTACAGACTAAACCAATCCCAGACTGGTCTTCAGCCTTATTAAAGGAACTGCACGATCTTGTCCTCCTCCTGCCTCTCAGCATCAGCTTCCAACTGACTGGGTGACTCATTCATCTTGACCTCTTTCAATGAGACCTACTGTAGGACTACAGTGGATAAGGCACTAACTCCACAGCTAAGGGCTTTCAGGCCTTTAATTAGCCCAGTTAGCTTCCCCAATTCACATTCTACATGATTCCCTCTGGGGGTTTCACAATTTTGGCAAAGACAGTTGGTTTGGGGAATTGCTGGTATTTTTCCCTGGGCTTGTTGACAGAGGTCAGTGGGGAGCAGAACAATATAAATTAAAATGTAAGATCTTAATAAAGCAATGTTGAAACCAATTTAATCCTTGTCTTCTGGATTAACTCCTTCTTTCAAAGTTGAACTCAGGCAGAGTTTCTTGGAAGACCCTTCCAAAGGACAAGTGAAATTGTATATTAATAATAAAGAAAAAGAAAGGAAATGACCCTTCCTCAGTAAGTTGCTACTGAAATACATTATAGGCTTTTCACCTAAAAGGGTAAAATTATACTAGAGAATATATGTTTTAGGAAATGAAATAATTTATTTTTAGTGGAGAAGGGAAGATAGGAATCAACTCTTTTCCACCTAATTCTTCCAGGAAAAATTACCGATAAAATCATTTTTCTAGATGAATATGATGAATACAGAGAAACATGGGAAGGCTTTCATGACCTAATCTAAAAAAAAAGTAAACAGAGCTAAGACAATAACATACACAAAGACTATAACAATGTCAATAGTAAACAAAAACAACAAACAAAACCTCAACAAAATAAACAAAAATGAATGCTGCAAAATTACAAAGAACAAACTCAGCCTCAAAAAAGAAATAAAAGAAGATGCCATCTCAAACCACATTTTTGCAAATTAGAGGTTCACAAGAATGGAATTTTGAGTATATTGTCTGATCTGCCACCCCCCACATAGTGAAGTTTTTCTGATTTTTCTTTTTATCTTCCAATTTTTTTTATTATAAGAAATGGCTTTCTGTGATAGAGGAGAGGGAAGAATACAGGTAGAAATTTAAATGATAAAAAAAATATATATATATATATATCAATAAACTTTTATTAATATAATTTTTCATTTCATGGAATATAATAATATTTTTAATTAATTAATGAACTTATCTTGACACCACTGGCACTTAAAGAAACTGTCGCTTATGTAGATATTCTATAACTGATTCTGGTCAAGTGGTCTTATAGCACAAGGTTGACCTATTGATTGGACGAATTCAAAAGACTTTAGTAGCCTTCTGTTTTATCTCTTTCCTTTTGTCTTCATCCTCTTCGGTGACATGATTTTTTTTCACTCATGTAATTTGGTGAGAGTTGTGTGTTATAAGGGAAGAGTCCTAGGCCACTAGTTTCAAACTTAAATAGAGTGGAAGCTACTTATCCATAGGTAAGGATCACTGTATACTATATATTGACTTAATTTTGAAATATAATGCTAAATATGTTTTTATTATGTTTTTATTTATTATGCCAAATATTTACCAATTACATTTTAATCTGCTTCAGGCCTGTAGTAGTCTTATATTTGACATCTTTGGCTAGGGCCTTCTCTCCCGTAGGGTCTTGTAACCAGAACAAATGGGCTGCATCCCTTGGCCTTTGCACTTGTTCTTTTCTATTCCAGATGATGAAAATAGATTCTTTGATCTGATGAATTCCAAAAGTTTAGAAGAGCACAGCAATCTAGGAGTCAAGGAGTAGCCTGAATTCAGTAGCCAAGGAGCTTCCATGTTCAAAGGAACAAGGAGTGACCTTAAAAATCCAGTACAGCAGCCACTGAGATGAGGTCCCATTCACAGTTATGAACTGCATCTATACATGAACTTGATACCAATGTTATAGAACAACTAATTTAAGATTTGAGACTACTCTTCCCAGAGAACAAGGTGATGTAGAAAATGTGACCCCAGGTATTGAGGGGAAATGTATGCTTGATTCTTGCTATATTTTTAAAGTAAATATCTTTTCTTAAAAGCTAATTGAGGTTAAATGATAAATGGAACTGAATTACTATGCACTGTCATCTAATACTTGGGAACATAGCCTGGAGAATTTGAGCTGAGAAAAGAGAGAAACCCCATAAACCTTTCAGAGTACACAAGAACTCTAATGAGCAATGGAACTGGATTAGCTCTGGGAGAATGAACCAGAGAATATCAATTTACATAACCACATAGTAACAGTGGTAGATGGATTTTAGTAGAAGTTTGGTATCCCTAAAGAAAATTTCCATTTTTCTGACAGCAATCTAACTTGCTCTGCTCCCATCACAAATGAATTAAAAATGTTCTAGATTTGGTTAGAGGATTTATAAAGAGGAAGTTTTGTAGAGAACATCTACTTCAAACATTCCTTAAAAACGAGAAATTAATGCCTGGAGAAATGAGGTAATTTGCCCAAGGATATTATGGTAGAGCACAGAATATTTATTATATACAGTGGTCTTTCCACTAAATGATATAATCACCATGAAAGTCTTTATTGAGACATGCAAAAAGCTGCCCAGTAGAAAAAGAAACAAATGAATAAATCAATAGAAAAATGAGCATTAACTCAGTGTAAGAAGTTAAGTACTGTGAATATAAACACAATACAATAAGCAAGACATTTTCTTTTCAAGGAATTTATATTCCAGTGAAGAAGACAACCCAAAAAGAGGAGCTAAAAAGTGGGAAAAGAAGAAATTCTGGGTTAAGACTTGTCTTGCTTTGTCATAAAAGACAGAAGCTGGATCAAGTGATAAAGCTGCAGAAAAGCACATTTGTACTCAAAAAAAAAAAAAAAATTATATATATATATATATATATATATATATATATATATATATATATATATATAAACTAGCAAAGCTAACCAAAAATAGAATGAACTGCCTAGAGAGAGGTAGTTTCCTGTGGATGAAAGTTTTCAGAGGCTGGATTACAACAAAAGGTGTGTTATAGAGAAGATGTCTGAGCCAGCACAGGTTAGACACATGATCACTCAGTTTTCTAGCTTTAAATAATCATAAAATCACAAACTGAAAGCTGGAATGGACTTAATAGTTATGCAGTTCAAATCATTTTAAAGGTATATAAAATAAGTCTCAGAACAAGGAAATGATTTGTCTAAGATTACATGAGGAGGTTCTCTGACTCCAAAGCCAATGTCCTTTTCATTGGGTCATGATTTCAATGGTCCCTTCCAACTCAAAAATTCTTTGATTCAGGTACACATTTGGTTTTTCAACTACACAGATGGCACAGTGGCTAGAGCACTGGACTTGTCAAAAAGACTTAAGTTCAAATCTGGACTTAGACACTTACTAGCTGTATGACTCTAGTCAAGTACTTAATATCAGTTTCCCCATCTATAGAATGAATATAATAATAGCACCTATTTCCCTGAGTCATTATAAAGACAAAACATAATATAATTTGTCAACCTTAAAATGCTATGTAAATACTATTCCAATCATTATAATTACTACTAGTGATAGTGGGAAGATTTCTTCTAATGGACATTCATTTGAGTTAATTTAAATAGGATGTGTTAAGAAAATGATTCTGCAAAACACTGAAGATCTTTCAGAGAGAAGAAAGAAGCAACTGTGAATTGATGAATTATCCAGTTATTTTTGAGCCCCAACTTAGAATCTTTGGGGCTTAGCAAGAAGGTCAGTGAATCCCTCATCCTGTCTATAAATCACTGAAAGCTAGAACACCTCTGTCCTCTAGGTAGGAATAAGATCTCTCCAAATGACCTTAGTATTAGCTCCAGTCCTCTCAGTGTGTTCATCTTAAGAGAAAGGGAAAAAAGAATATTTCAAATTAAATTTGTATATTTCACTTATCTCTGCTGTTTTTCTAATTGAGAACACTTCAGATCCTTGGTCCTATTTTTCACTCATTGGTTTCAATACAAATAATATCTTGCTCAAGAAGAAAAGTTACAACCTGACCTGAGCTGAGCCCTATCAGAAACAGTTTAGCTACAGAAGAATAAAAGTGATTTGGTAAATCAGAAGGCTATCTTTAAAGTAAAGCTCTAGTATTGTAGTTACCATCCTGGTCATTTCAATTATCCTGACATGGTGACAAATGTCATTCATTCATTTATTACTTCATTCCACAAGTATTTATTGAATTCCTCCTGTCATTACAGTTTTGCATTGAGTACTCTAGATCTATAAAAGAGATACAAGATTCTCAATCCTCCTGACACTTCAACTCTAATTAAAATATTATCTCCTTAGCTTTTTAAACTTGCAAAATGTCCTTAAAGATTCATAGAGTCATGGTATTAGATACTATTAAATTATAAATTACTAAAGGTAGGGATTTTCTCAGTTGTATTTTTTTTCTCTTCTATATTAGTACATAGGAATTCTGTAGAGCTTAGTAAACATTTATTGGATTGAATTGGCTAGTATTAAAGGAGATCTAAGAGACCTTAGGTTTGTCCAGTTTTATCATTTTGTATAAGAGGAAAGTGAAATCCAGAGAGATGAAGGGACCATTTACAATTCTCCTCTTAATAAGAATAACCTGTTAGGTTAGTTTAAAAAAAAATTAGCATTAGAATTCTGAGTTTCTAGACCCAAGAAGATTTATAACCAACAAAATGGCTATTTTGGCTCTCAACTAATTTAAAAGTTTGTTGTGAAGCCAACCTGTCCTAAGGAAATATTTGAACACACTCTTAGTCTTGAAGTTAGAAGACCTCCAAGTCTGGATTTGATGACCACTAAGGTGCATTTCAGATACAAAATATTCTATTCCATGACTTAACCAGAGAACAATATCAAATAGATTGTGACAAATCTGTTGTGTTAAAGATAATAAAATACCAAAGTTTAAAGTATAAACTAGAACAATGGGAAATCAGCATCTTCTTTTATATTTATATAAAATTTTCCCATCTTTCTTTCCTCTGAAGCCCTAGAACATTTTGTTTGTACCTCAATGACAGCCATTCCACCTAGAGTTATACTTAAATGTCTGAAGTATTCAAAGAATACCTTCTCTACTAACCTATAATTTCCTTGAGGGTAAGAATTATGCATTTTTTTTATCTTTGTAGGGCCTTGTATGTAGCACAACTCAATAAATTTGTGGGGTATTGGAAGTACATAGAAATAAAGAATACCAGGAAAGTTGGAAAGGACATTAAGCTAACACATGATCCAACTACATTCTTTTACTAAGGAGGAAACTGAGGTTCAGAAAAATGAAATGACCTCCCCAAAGTCATCCAGTTAATAAATGGCAGAAGGGGTTTTTAAGTTCAGTTCTTACCAGGTCACCCCTGCTATCCAATAGTCTCTAGTGATTCTCTATTACCTTCAAGGGCAAACAAAAAATACTTTCTTTGTCTTTTAATGTCCTTCATAACCTGATATTTTCCTATATTTCCAGTTTTCTTTATTTCATTAGTCTATATTATTCTATGATTCAGCCTTGCATTTTTAACTACAGGGTACTCCATTTCTTGTTCATTTTCACTGCTGACCCCCAGCCCTAGTTCCCTCTCCCTTGGATGTCCTCTGGATGTCTCCTTCCTAGTTTCCCTTCAATATCAGGTAAAATCCGGTCTTATTCAAGAAACTTTTCCCAATACCTTTAATGACCTAAGATTGTCTCCAATTTGTCCTCTATTTATTCAGTTTGTATATGGTTGTCTTTCCGTGTGTGCTAGGCAATCAGGGTTAAGTGACTTGCCCAGAATCTCACAGCTTTTAACTGAGGCTGGATTTGAATTCAGTCTTCTAGATTTCAGGGTGGAATTCTATCCACTGTGCCATCTAACTGCTCCTAGGTAAGAATTATTTTAATCTTTTTTTCTCCTTTCTTTCTTTCTTTCTTTCTTTCTCTTTCTTTCTTTCTTTCTTTCTTTCTTTCTTTCTTTCTTTCTTTCTTTCTTTCTTTCTTTCTTTCTTTCTTTCTTTCTTTCTTTCTTTCTTTCTTTCTTTCTTTCTTTCTTTCTTTCTTTCTTTCTTTCTTTCTTTCTTTCTTTTTTTTTTTTCTGTTTCCTTCAACATGTCATTACTAACACAGTGACTGAAAATGCTTCTTGACTTTTGTAATTCAGGAATTTGAACTCCAAACCAAGACAGTTTAGAGTAGTGGAAAAGATTGACAGAACTTAATTCTAGTCCTGAATCTGGTAGCAGTTCAGTTTTAACATCTGGACAAGTTACTTTAACTGTGGGCTTACCCTAGCTGCAAAATGGTGTAAGTAGACTGCAATTAAGAGTAGTAGTACAGTGTCTGGCATGCAGTAGGTATTAAATAAATGTTAATTGATTGATAGATGGATGATATGATCTCTAAGGCTTTTGAAGCTCTAATATTCTTCAATTCTTTGAAATGAGCTAAATGGTCCTTAGTACTAACTCTAATTGTATTGGGTCTACCTTAAAAAAAAAAAAAAATTATGATGGTGATAACTCACTCGTTAATATTCCTTCTAGTGGCTCTCTTTCCCTGACAGGCTACAGAGCTGTGCCCTAGGTCAGATCAAGGTGCTAGTTTGCTGACAGAAGTGGGAACTACTGGCCTCGTGGCCTTTGGAAACCCCTCCGACTAGAAGAAAACGAGTTGGGGAGTGGAGAGAACATTCACTACCTTGGGAAAGTATAGAGAGCTAGAGGCTGGCCGCCCCCGCGGAAAGGGCAGCGTGGGCAAGTCCCTGGGGTTTGGGAGTGGGGGCTGATTAGCGAGAGGAGAGTGCTGGGGGTGGGCAGCCAGCGCTCGCGAGTGGGAGGCTCAAGCGGCGGCAGCGGCTCAGCCTGTCCGGGGCGCTCCGGTTTGCCAAAGCTCAGCACGGAACAGCAGCGCAGCGCAGCATTGGGCAGTGCACTGCCAGGGAGATTGGAGAGCAGCACGCGGGGCGGCCGGGAGCCCCCGGCAGCTCCCCCCACTCCGCCGACCAACCAGTCAGTCAGCTACCCCTCTGCCTCTGACTTCAGTTCAGCTCCACCCCCATGTAGCAGCGGCTCCCTCTGTCAAAAACTGCGCTCAGCGGCACTAACCCAGCCCCGGCTACCAGCTACACCTGCCCGGGAGTCCTCTCTGCCTCTGTCTTCCTGCTCCCCAAACGGCCCATGGAGTTGGGGTCCTGAGTCCCCTCAGTAGCAGTTCAGAAGCGACTCCTTTACATCCACTCCCCGTCCGGGACCCTCTTCTCTTGTCTGCTCAGCTCCAGCGATGGGAAAAGTTGGAGGAGGCAGCGGCGGCGGCGGCGGCTCCCCAACCCGGCTCGGCGCGCTTCTCGCCCGTACCGGGATCTTGCTTCTCTGCGCCCGGGGCGCTTGTGGTGGGGGCGGCTCCTGTTGCCCCCCAGTATCTCCTGGATCGGCCCAGCGCTGGACACCAGCCCGAGCTGGGACACCCCTGCCGGGGCCCCAAGAGAAGCCGGAGCCGGCGGCTGTTCCTGGGGAGCAGCGGCACTTCGGGGCTCCTGCCAAGCAGAGTAGAGCACCCACGGCTCCTATGCCATTCCCCCGCCGCCCGGTGTTTACAGTGGCCCCCGGGAACAGGGCTCTTTCCCTCGAGAGGGGCCCAGAAGGCAATAGTGGAGCCGGAAGACTTCGCTCCACCCGGAGGAGACGGAGTGGGGTGGAACAAGAAAAGGAAGATCGGAACAACAGCGAGGGCAGGCGCCCACGGGGACAACCGGGAGACGGAGGGCACCGGGAGCCTGGCAAAGCCACCCGGTTCCGGCTGGAGGAGCTGAGACTGACAAGTACCACGTTTGCACTGACCGGGGACTCAGCACACAACCAAGCCATGGTCCACTGGTCAGGTCACAACAGCAGTGTGAGTAGTAAAGAGGAGGCCAAGTCTCCCGGGAGTGTATGGGGGTGCGATGTGTGTGTGTGTGTGTGTGTGTGTGTGTATATGTGTGAAGGTCCCTTTCTGAGAATTGGGGTACGTCCCTGGAACCCAGATCTGGGAAGGAAACAGTTAAAACAGGCAGAGGGCATGGGTAGAAAGTGGGAGGGAGGCTTTTGAATTTACGGATGCTATTGACTATCGGTTTTTCTCTTCTCCCTCCCCCCCATTTTATTAATCCAGAAGTGATACCTCCGGTTAACCCTACCACATTTATTCCCCCCAAAACAATCTAGTGAACATTTCTGAATGCCATAATTTTTAAAGCACTTGCAGTTCAGATGAACTATGTTCCTGCCTCCCTTGCCCCAAATTTATGATGATGGACTGTGGCCATGCAGACAATAGCGTTTTCCCCTTTAAAGTATTAGGAACATGGAAAGTAAAGGGTTAAAAAAAATTGGCAGCTTGAAATGCCTAGTTCTTTATTTGCAAGACTTAGTTAAGGGCTTAGAGTAAGAGTCAGAAAAGTCTCTAAGTGTAAAATGACCGTGGTGTGGAACCCTGTGCCCTCCTCATTTCCCCCATCCTCTGAAGAACTGCAATGGCAAGCTGGTGCCCTTAATGTATTCCTGTTTCTTGGGAACAAGCGGATGCATGTTTCAGGGAGAACACTCCAGCATCCCCTAACAACATCCGCGTGTGTGTTGTCAGAGTTCGGGGTTTTCCAGCATGTGAATGAATGGTTGTTCTAGTCTAGTACTTCCTGGTCCCAGGAAGATCAGACACAGCAGTTACAACAACCCCCTGTTCTTCCTTCCTTTGCTTTACCCATTTTGTGGGTGCAGGGGATGAGCTGGAATGCAAATGGTTGAAGGTGGGGAGAACTGGTGGCAGGTTCCTTTTGCAACATTTTTTTCTGGCTAGGAAGTGAAGATTTATTAAAAAAAAAAAAAAGAAAGAAAGAAAGAAAAACAAGTAATTTAATGTTTTGGGCAAACATTGCCTCTTTTGAAGCAAAGGGTGCTGGGTGATGCTCAAGTTTAAATGGAACTTGGAAATTGTAACAGAAAAAAAGAATTGTGAATAGTTAAAGAAATCTAAAAAGTAAGGGAAGTTCTATAGGCTGTCATAAAGCAGATAAAGTATTAAAATAGGTGATGGGATGTGGGAAGGAGTATTCAATCAGAAATGTGAGATTTTATTATTCATGCTACAAACAGATTATTCAGCCTCATATCCTTCACGATATTTTTCCATTGTAATGTAATAGCTAAAAAATGTTCCAGAAATTTGTCACTTAGGCAGCTGTATTCATTGTCAATTCCTAATAAGAGCAGTTGCTTATATCTATAAGGGTATTATTTTAAAATGTTGGTTCCTTTAGTATATACTAAGGAAAATCAGGATGAAAAATTTAGTGTTGATGGAAGCTGTCATGAACATCAGCATGATTTTTCTTGGAATTCAGCTTTTATGAAGGGGACAAATTTTGTCAAGTTTTGAGAAACTTCTTCAATTACTTGATCAAAGAAACGACATCACTTCAGATTCTGCACACTTTTGCCCTATTTCTTATATCTAAACTTTTGGATTTTTTATGCCATAACTACTAAAAATGCATCCCCTCCCCCCAACTAGAGTCTTCTTAAACTGATGGAATAACTTTCCTAGTGCTTTAAGTGATTAAGAAAAGCTTCTGGCTTTAAAGGCAGGTTTTAAATACATCAAACATGTAGGTCTTGTCGCACTGGGAAGCAAAAGACTTTTGACTTGAAATATTTCTAGCTTTTACTGTTATCCAAGCCATAAAATATCACTTACCAATTAAACCCTTGCTTTTACTTCATCCCTCAAAAGGTCTTGGGAAGAGTGAGCTAAGTATTGCCTTAGAAAATAAGATATCCTCCATTTAAGAAGCACCCCATGATCATTTATGTCTATATAGTTGAAACCCATAGTGCTGTCTTTTCTTTCTCTATCCATGGATACAAACCCAGCAGGCTTAGCTGGGCTAGTAATTTAGAAAGTTAATATACAAAACATTCTAAAATAATCAGCAATAATGCAATATGACTGCTGAATGTTTGACCATCCACAGCTACCTACTCATTTTCATTTCTGCCCTTTAAATGTTTTGTCTCTAGAGAAACAGTCAACTTGAGAAGGAACTTGGGAAATGAGAAAATAGAATAGTCATTAGTCATTACTTTTTAGAAGAGGAGGATTGGTGTGGAAAACAAAGAACACTGGATTTGCAGCTGAAAAGCTTGGGTTCAAATCTAATTATTGCCACTTATTACCTCTGTGACCTATGGCAAGTTATTTGATTTTTTGGGGATTCATTATCCTCATCTGTAAAAATGATTGGATTGGACTGAGACCTCTAAATTGCCTTCTGGCTTTGTGATCTTATCAAAGTCTCACTTAAAGAGCTTATTTACATGGAAGTAGTAGGGCTTGAATGGGAAGATATACATATAAAAATATATATATATATATATATGTATATATATATACACATATATATATACATATATGTGTGTGTACATATATGTGTGTATGTATGTAAGTGCACATAGATATACATACTACTAAGGGAAGCATGCCCTTCCCTTTATTATGCCCACACAAATCAGCCTGTTTTGCTCAGTAGTGAAACTGATTTGAGATAAATTTTGATCATCATTGGTAACTGTACAAATAATAATAATAGCCAATATTTAGATTATCACTCAAAGAATGGTGAAGTTCTGGTTCTCACTGCAACACTTTGAGGCATGAGCTATTTATGGATGAGGAATCTGAGACTGAGATATTAAAATTCTTACTCCAGGTCATAATGTAGCTGGTAAGTGTTTGGGGCAGGATTCAAATACAGCTCTTTCTGACCCAAGCCCCGTACTCCATTCTTTACCCCATGCCTACTTCTCTAAATACTTAGCTTATAAATCTGTTTCCCCATTCTTCGTTGCTACATGCAACGCATACCTTTTGAAACTGCTTAACCTTTAGCTAGAAGCCTTTGCCAAGAAGGGGGGCTGATTACTGTAATGTGGGTATTAGAGGTGCAAATTTATGGTAATTATAGGCTGCCTGTCAAACTCCTCAAGGAGCCTTCTGTGGTGCTCATGCTTCCCCTTTCCCTCCTACTCCTTCCAAAGATGGGCTCTGGGCGTAGTTTGGAGCAGGTAACAGTTTCAGCTTATCTGTGGGGGTGATGTTCTCCCCTCTACACTGCAGCTGTGGTTTATGAAAGCTATTGCTAAAGTTCGTGGAACACCTTGGGATTCTTTGGCATGAAAGGAACTATGTATGAATCACTGTCATGAGCCTGATACTGTAACCAAGAACACATTGCTTCTGCCCTACTCATATTAGACATGCTGTGCCCTGATCTAATTTTATATAGTGATACTCAATATGTTAATATATAATGTGTGTCTCTAACATACATATGTATATACATATGATCTCCTTACTTCTAAGGAGTTCCAGGATACCTAAGCTGTGCTACCTCATTAATTGTTATAACAGTCTGGTTAGATAAGTAATGAGTATTATTATCTTTGTTTCATGTCTTTATGCTAAAGCTAATTTAAATCTTTCATTAGCTTTTTTTCCCCTCACATTGGCTAATCTTTTTTTTTTTTTTTAATTTTGCAGGATATTGTAACTTTTGCAAATCTTGTCCATTATTTTGTTAACTTCTATTTATAGTCTATATAACATTGTTGTAGCTAAGAGTGTCTCTTCTACTAATTCTTCTGACTTTATCTATCCTTGAATTTCATGCTTAATAAAGTGAGAGCATTTTTCACTAGATCTTTCACATGCATATGATGAAGTTAAAGTGAACCCAGTTACACTGTCATGCACTGGATTTTCCCACTTCCTTACCTTTGCTTATATCATTCCCTCTATTTCCAAAATCCCTTTTAGTTCTATCTTTCTAATTTCTAGGTATTGCTTGAAGATTAGCCCAATGCTTATTTCTACCATGAAGACTTCCTTGACCTTCTCCACTACATAAACATGAAGTAATATCTTCTTTTTCCATTTTCCCACAGCATTTTATATCTTGTACCTCTCATTCAATAGACAATTATTGATTTATTTCCTATGCTGAACACTGGTAATGATACAAAGATATACACAAACACACATACATATATATAAAACAGTATTTTGTAATTGAATATCTTGGAAAAATATGATGAAAATTGCAATATGATAGGTACATAAGAGAAGGATAAAGTGCTATGAAAAGAGAGAGCTAGCAAGGAGTGATTAGTAGAAGAATGTTGGATGTGAGGAAGACCTAGGTTTGGATCTCCTATTATGATACTTCATAGTGATCTAATTTTAGACTAGCAAGTCATATTTTATCTCTTGGAGCTTCACTTTTTTAATCTTTAAAAAAGAAATGGAATTATGTTTGTGGCTATCTCTCAGGGTTACTGAGAGCCTCAAATAAAACAATGTATATAAAATGCTTTTGAAACCCTAAAGATCTGTGTGAATTTTAGCTACTTTTTTTAAAAGGAGAGATCAATTCCAGATGGACAAGTCTTTTATAATTGGTATGTGTGTCTTTGCTTTACAGTTTACATTTTTCTATTTGAATGAATTCCTAAAAGAAATTTATATATATATATATATATATATATTCAGTTCAGAGGATGGGGAGAGTATGTTAAGCAAGAATGGATTAAGGAAAGTTTCATGATGGAGGTGGCATTTTTAAGCTGAGCCTTAATAATAATAAGTGACAATTCTACCTTGTGTTGATTTACAAAGCATTTTTTCTCACAGAATTCCTTTACATAGGTTGTAGAAACAGCTCCTTTCAGTATTTTCACATTACAACTTGTGATATAGATATTTTCGTGCATGTGTTATTTCTAATAGTTAGACCAAGGGTAGAGATCACATCTTACTTGTTGGTTCATAAAATCTTTTAGTTCTGTGACCTTAGTGGGCAACTAATAATTTTTCTTACCCTATTCCAGTTCTGAAATATTGTGTGTTAATGCTTTAAGCAAACATGTACAATTCTTAAGTATATCCCTGACTTGGTGGTGGGCAAATCTTTTATAATTGGTATGTGTGTCTCTGCATTATACTTTGTATTTTTCTATTTGAATGAATTTCTGTTGGCAGAGAGCCAAAATAATCATAAAGCATTAGGATGCATTTGGTTTAAATCTGTTTTTGTGAATTTGCAGGGAAAAAGCAAAAGTTATTTGACCTGTTATTGTTCATCTCCATATAATTTGCTTAAAAAATGTTATCTCTGGAGACAAAAATTATCTTGAGAATGAAACAAAAGTATCTCCTGGATGTTTAATAATATCAAATAGAGGCAGTTTGTAAAACAGAGTGGTAGATTTGTAGCCAGGGGATTCAGTTAGTGTTGGTTCCATCACTTACTAGCTGTATGACCTTGGACAAGTAACTTAATTTTTTTGACCTTTATTTCCCTCTTCTGACTCATTCTTAGGTTGTAAGGTATACCAAATGAGATAATGTATATGAAAATACATTGAAAACTATAATATGTTACAAAATACAAATACAAACACACACATAGAGACACACACACATGTAATTGGTAAGACTAGTATTTGCCAAACCGAAGTTTATTGTAACCTAGTAGAAATTAAAACTTTTCTGCCTCATATTCCTTGATTCTCTGTAGCCTTAATATAGGTGGTTTTCCAGGGTCAAGGAGCAGAATTAGGGATTTGGGAGAAAATGCGTATGACAGAGCAAGAAGTTATAGGGATCCTTAATTTAGCATTTGGAAAATACTATTTTGAAGTGAACACAACATGAAATATGGACAACTATCCTGACTGGCATTAAAGGGCCTGAATTTAAACCCCATCTTTGGTACCACTACTCATGTAACTTTGGAAAAGTTGTATTAAATATTATCTGAAATGATTTTCACTTCTAGACATTATTTTTGTGAACTAAAACACTGGAAGGTATTTGTCTTTAATTTTTTTCTAAATCTATAGAGGAACATGTGAAAATCCATAAATAGAGTTACCAAAGCTTCTAGGCTATCTTTGTTTATTCATGAAAATCAAATTCATTTTTGTTTCCCAAACCAAAGTTCTGTTCAAGATATGAGGGAATGATTCAAAGATATATTGAGTTTAGTCCTTGACTGTAGGAGACTTGCAATTTCATTGGGAAAACGATTTACATATACGAATAACAACTGTTCCAAACATTTCCATGTAATAGAAAATAAGTACTAGATGTTCAGAGGATGGGAAAATGATATAATCATGGAAGGCTTCATGAAAAAGGAAGTATTTTTAAGAAGATTTTCATAATAGAAAGTACCAGTTCTGTCATGGGTTAAGAGTTTACAAAGCATATTTTTGACAAACTTCCTTTAGGTAGATGGTGTAAGAATATCCTCCCATTTTATAAGATAAGGAAACTCAATCTTAGAGAGATGAAATGATTTATGAATGATCCTACAGCTAAGGTTTGAACTAGATTTTAAATCCATGTTTCTTTTGACCCCAAATCTAGCACTTTTTTCTTCCATAACTATAACTTTTCTTAAAGCACTGAAAGATGGATAGGGCTTTGATAGGCAGGAATGGGAGGAGTATGCAGAACATTCTAGGCAGAAGAAACAGTCCAAACAAAGATATGAAAGGTTAGAAATGACAAGCCATAATGTGTAGTATCTTTGAATTTTCTCATGTCAAATGATTGCATTTGCATAAGATTTTAAAAATTAAAAGATCTCAACAAATATCCACAAATACTAGAGAAAAAATACTTTCCTTCACATTTGAATAGTAGTAAAACTGAGCAGGATCTAAAGTCACTGAGAAAATTAAAAAAAAAAAAACAACCTGCATTATAATTTAAATTTTTTGAACTCCAATATTTGCATTTTTAAAATTTCAGCAGGGAAAGTCATTGTCTTCTTTTATCTTGACTTCTTCTGTCCACAGAAATGATCTGTTTTCACAACTGGATTTTTCTTCAGCATCTGGTCAATGAAAGCATCAGAAATTCTGTTCAGGCTATGAATTATCTACTTTCTCTCTGCTTGCTTGTTTTATGTCTTCAAACATCATATACAAAATATTTGTTCTGTCTTTGTGTGTATTTCAATTACTGCTATATTTTTCTGGCTGAGAAGTACAGAAAATATACCTGTATTTGCTGACAGGAAGCGATTGCTGAACAGCTTTCCTGCGGCGACGGGAGAGAGAAGAAAGAAAAGAGATTCTGTTGGCATGTGAATGAGCCAATCCCAGGGGAAGTGTAATGGTCACCCCAAGGAGATATGTGCTTCTCTGTTTAAAATGGGTGGATATTATATACAAATGATTTGAATAAAAATAGGGAATCTCTCTATGCCTGATTTATAAAGAAGAGTAGAACCCTCTCTGAAGGTTAGTCCAAAAATGCTCCATGGGAAAACAAATAAACAAAGAAACAACTCTACATAAATCTTAAAATGTTTAAAAAAGAGAATTATCTTTCAGTTTACAGAAATCTTAAATATTATTTTTCTTATAATGTAAAACACTTTTAATTTTGCAAGGTTTCACCTTAGTTATATCAGCTGATTATAACCCTTCATAAAATAGCTGATTGGCTGATTGATTTTTATATACACTTGTAACATATCACGTTTGGGAAATTCTCTTTACTAATTCTAATCCAAAACCCATCCGGAGTTGTCTGTGGCATTGAGAGGATAAATAACTTGTCCATATATACTTGTACCCACATCTCCTTGACTCTAAGATTGGATCTCTGTCAATTATACTGTATTACCTCACTTTGTGGTTAACTCCCTTATCTAAGGTAGAACAAGTTAGTTTTGAGACAGTCAACAGTTTATTTCGTGGAAATGATGCAATGAGATCCTAAGACTATTGACTTCTACCTATAAAGTCTGTGAACTGTGGATACTTATATGGTCCCATTGTTCTCCTGCTAGGTAACAAGAGACAATGATAATAACATGGATCATAGTTAGTCATTCCTGGGCTTGTAATTCACACTTTGCTACTGAGTCCATCATTGGGTGACTCTGAATAAATCTCTTAACATCTCTGACTCTTAGTTTTCTCATCTGCATAGTAATGATATTAGATTAGATTAGATTCCCTTTTGCTCTTTCTTTAAATCTATGATTCATTTCAATTTAGGAAAATATATTGAGCTTCTTCTACGAGCAAGGAATATTAGAAATTTGCTAAGTCCTGTAGATAGCAAGACAAAAATGAAAAGAAACTTTTAAGACAACATTGAAAAGAACTTAATGTTATGATTTCATTGAGTTCACATTCTTTGATGGGATAGAAAGATGTTTGACAGACATTCAACTCTCATAATTCAACCTAGATTTGTATTGCTGTGCCAGTCATTTGGAGAAAGGTTTTAGGCCTGGGCCTCCTGAGGCCTTTCCATAGCTCCTCTAATGACTTGTTCTGGGATTTTGAATAAGCAGTTTAGACTGATAAGTCATATAGTATGAAATTTAGTAGATTGTAGTCTCCATAAGGACAGGGACCACAATTTAACCCTTTGAATCCCTATAGAGCTTGTATACAAGGTCCTCCATATACAGGTCTCTCAAAAAGTACTTGTCAAATAAATGAAGGGATAGATTAGCCCCTTGTAAAATGGAAACAAGTGAAGATAGGTAGCATAGGGGATAAAAATCTAGTACTGGAGTCAAGAAAACCTGAATTCAAATCCAACCATCTGTGTGACACTAGGCAAATCACATAAGTCTGTTTGCCCTTTTATACTCACCTGTAAAATGAACTGGAGAAGGAAATGGCAAACACTATAGTACCTTTGCCAAGAAAACCCCAAATGGGATCATGACTAGCTGGAGAAAATTAGAAAACTAAACCACAACAACAGAAAATTGGAAATGACATACCATGTACTCAAGGAAGGTTGTGGAGTTTTGTGAAAGCTACAAAATAATCTGACAACAATAAATTGTAAAAGTTTATAAAGTTAATAGCCACTGCCCAGTATATTACTAGTGGAGATTGTACCCATATTCCCCTTTTCCATTCAGTATTTGTATGCAAATATATTCTGTTTAAAGGGAATATCAAGAGCAATTTTAAGGAATGGAATATAGGGGGAAAATACTCCTGCAATGATGTAGCTGAGAAGAATAATTACAGAAAGATCAAAAATAATCTTTAGGATATAAAAGGATTTGGATTGGAGAGGGCTTAAATTATACATTGATGCTAACTGTATTTTAACATTAGCTCCGCCCTTTTCTTTCTCTCCATTCCCTTAAATTCTCCAAACAAAACAAACAAAAACAAAACAAAATGAATCAAAACTTCCTTTGGAATTAAAGGTCATAATACAGAGCTGGAAACCATAAATTCAGTCAATAAGAATTTATTAAATGTATACTCTGTTCCAGTTCACATCCTGGATTTTACTGATGCAAAAACTGAGTCCTAGGGAAGAAATAACTTGCCCAATATATTCTTGTACCAGGCAAATCTTCTCTTTTTAGAATAAACCCCAAACTAATAGCTAGGGGTTGATTGAACATGGCTTTTGGGAGGTACTGGTTCTCACTCAGTGGAGGCTGAGGGCTGACAAGAAGGCTTTCTGGCATAAACAGAGCTGTTTTTGACCTGTCTGCTTCTATACTCTCAGGCCACTTACCTGTTGGGTTGGCAGTTTGAGAAGCTGCCCCAAGCTACAGCTCTATCAAAGCCATGACCTCTGTACATCTTGCTGTCTAGCTAGCCTGGAGTTATTAATGCATGTCATCCCAGGCTTGTTATCGGTGGAAGATATGTGAGTTGTGGCATTCTCTTTCTTCCCTGCTGCCTAATGACCCTGGAACCATCAGCATGAACAACTTGTACACCTGTTAAAGAAAGTGCTAATAAGAGTCTTGTTATCAGAAAATCAGCTAATCATCTCGTGCCCTGGAGCAAAAGGGATTGATGGCTTTAGTCATTTTAACCTAGCCAGAGCAGCATATACTACTGGAACACAAAATCACATACCATCAAGCCTTTTGCTTCCAGCAAGGGTTGAAAGAAAAGGCTCTTACCTAACCCACCTTTGCCTAGAGCTCACTTTCTGCCATGTTTTTAATCAGAAATACACTCATTTTTACCATTAAGACTAGAGAAATCTTATTAGTGACCTCCTCCTATAAAGGCAAATGGTAGGAATCATGGTCTATTTTCTAATTGTTCTTCATTGTATATTGAGGTAGTAGCCTTAGCCAAACATCAAAATATCAAAATATGATTTCTTCCAGTTATGGGGAAAATGTTAAGTGGAGTTATCCACATTCCCTGCAATGTTCCTCTCTTTTAGCCAAAGACATACTTTTGCAAGGGATGAACTATGGTTCTAAGTTAAGCTCCAGTAACAGTTATTCAATAGCACTTATTATAATACCAATTATACATTTGACACTTGTCATATATTGCCATGAAGTGTAGCATCGTTAATAGAGGGTCAGCCTTGGAATCAAGAAGATCTGGTTGGAATTCTTCCTATGGTAAAAATGAAGGGATGGACATAGATGGACTCTAGGGTCCCTGCAACCCTTCATCATCCCAGGTAGTCAGTTGTCTAAGACTACACTTGAATTGCTGATCTGCCAAGATAAGTGGAGTGATCACATTGGAAGTTCATTATTTCAGTGAAATCACAGAACCAGTGCCTTTTCCCACTAGCAATATTACTCCTATGAATGCAAGGAAAAAATATGACTTTGACTTTATTTATAAATGAGGAAACTGAGGCACAGAAAGATGTAAATGACAATTCTAGTTAGTGTGAAGCTAGGACTCAAACCCAGGTCTTTTAACTACAAACCCATTGTTCCTTCAGATAAACCTCAGTGCCTTTTTGTTAGCTCTCAAGGATATATACACACATAGTATATAGACATATATATATATGTGTGTGTGTGTGTGTGTGTGTACATACATATATATATATATATACACACACACATATATACCTACATATATATATATATACATACACACACATATACATACACACATATCTGCTAGATTCTATGGAACACACACATGCATGAAAATACATATACACATATTTATATGAAAATGTATATATATATGCATATCTTACTGTACTAAGCAGGTGTGTATGTGTATGTATGTATGTATGTATGTATATTATTTATATATATATATATATATATATATATATATTATATTATTTGTGTGGATAATATTATTTCTTTTTTTGGAGGGTAATTAGATTTTAAAATTAACAATATTTAAATGTTGCATATTTATATATCATATATTCATATATCAACAGGATATTATAAGTATTGATATGCAGATTGTATAAATATTGTAGAAATATATATGTATAAGATGTATCATATATGCATGTATATCATATGTACAACACATTTAATCAATATATATGCATGTTATATACATACACATATACATTTATGATACATATACACACATCCCATTGCACCTAGCAGAAAACATTGCACATGGTAGAAACTCAGTAAATGATTTGTATTTGAGTAAAGTATTTCTCAGAGCAAATCAAACTGACTGATAAAGAAATTGACCTCATAACCTTAGCTTCATTAAGACTGATTTCCAATCAAATGAACTATCTCAAACAAGCAGCTTTTATTAGGCACACCTAGAACCTTCATACCCCCAATCCAATTCCCAAGTCCAGTGTTTGCAGAAAACATTCTTGCCTTCTGGTTTCTGCTAAGCTGTTTTAATATAGAAGAGCCTTCTGCATTTTCTTTTCCTGACATGCATCAGCTGGCTTCTTCTCTGTGCCTTTGTTGAGTAGCCATTTTGTTGATTGGAGGAAAACCAGGTTTGTAGGCAATTATGTCACTCTGACACTTCCAGAGACTGAAGGTCTTAGTAAAGGGCACATGTGCTCATATTAACTGATCAAACATTGACTCACAAAATGAAGCTCTCCATCCATGAAGGTGAGGATGTCAGCTGGTCTTGTGCATTGTGGATAAGGATGAGTTCTGCTTAAAGCAGCCCAATTGAAGATGACTGTAAGCATAAGTTCAGAGGGGGTAGAGAGAACATTTCACTCTACCAGAGACAGGTATGTTCAGCATGGAACTTTCTCCTCTTCAGAGATCAGGAGAAACTTGCCTGCTGAGAATGTACTCGAAAGAATGCTGGTGAACAAGTCAGAAGTCCTGGGTTCGATTCTTGACTTTAATACTTTCTAGCTGTGTGATTATAGACAGGCCAGTGGATTTCCCTAAGCTTGAGATTCACCACCTCTTATGTTGGAATCATCATATTTGATCTCCACAGGGTTGATGTCAGAAAAGTGCTTTCTAGATCTCAAAGCCCCTGCAGAAATGATCTGCATGTAAAGTTCTCTCTTGGCATTAAGCTCATAGTCATTAATTAATTATTTTTGTGCATTTCAGTGGTCATGGAGAATCCAGGAGGAAACATCACAGAATCATAGGAATCTCAAATTGGGAAGCTTCTAAGAGGTTACTAGTTCCACCCATATGTGAATAAAAATCTTCTCTATGACAGATAAAGAGGTCATCAGTCTTTGTCTGAAGACTTCTAGTAAGGAAGAACTCTTTATCACCCAGAAGAGTAGAGTTTTTAGTAGCTCCATTTGTTGGAAAATTTCTCCTTATACCAACAAATTTGTCTTTTGACCCCTTTTATTTCTTTCTCCTAATTCTGGTTTCTAGGAACAGATAGAACATCTCTGAATCATTGATACTTAAAAGCAATTATGTCCCCACTAATTCCTCCCTTCTTTAGGTGAAACTTCTATTGGTATTTCAATTGACTCTCATATATCATGATCTCAAGGGCCTTCACCAATCAGCTTATTGCCCTCTGGAAATTCTTCAGCTTCTCTAAGTCCTTCAGACCAGATAGCTTCCAGAACTGAACACAGTAATGCTGATAAGATTTGACCAACATAGAGTACCTTGCAATACCTAGACACTATCTCTCAAAATTATATTAATTTTTTGCTTCCATATCACATTTTAAAACTTAAAATGAGCCTGCCATTCACTTTAAAATCCCTTTATCTTTTTTCAATCAAAATGACTGTCCAGCCATGCATTCTCTACATTGTACTTTTAAATTGATTTTTTAAAATTCAAATGTAAGATTTTGCATTTATCCTTATTAAATATCATTAGAGTCATACTCATGAATTGCCTGTCAAATTTTTTTGTAGAGGCAATGTGGAGAGGGCTGCAGATTGAGAATCAGGAAGGTGAGTTCAAATCTTACCTCAGATTTACCAGCTTCATTTAACTAGAGGTTAATTTCTTAATCTCTCTGGACTCAGTTCCTTATCTTAAACACAATGAAATGAGACAAAGGTTTCTAAAGTTCTTTTTACCTCTAGTTCTATGATCCCATAATCCTGACTTCGCCATTTAATGTTTTTGTTATCTGTCCTAAATATCTGATGTCTTAATATCTTTAACTAAGTCACTGATAAAAATCTTAAACAACTGTGCCAAATACCAATATCTGGGGCACTGGAGACCTGTTTTCAATTTGACTTATTATTAAATGAGTTCCAAATTGTACTTGCCCAAATTGTATGAGTTCCAAATTCTAGCCCACACCTCCACATCTTTCACACAAGACTAGCTTGAGAAATTTTGCCAAATTATTTGATAAAGCACAGGTAAATTATACTGACAGGTCTTTGACGTATTAGTCCAGGGAGAATGTCTAAAAAGAAATGGGATTTGGTCTAGCACCATCCCTTCTTGATGAAGCCATGCTTGCTGTAGTCACCACTTCCTTCTCCAGCTGCCTGTTAACGATTCCTCTAATACTATACTCTAGAATTTTTCCAGGAATCAAAATCAGTTCAGCTATTCTAAGACTATATAAGTGAGTGACTGACTTAATGGACAGATGAATGAATATATAAATGAATGAATGAATGAAAAACATAAATTATATTTTGCTAAGATTTTTATTGTGAACAAAATACTGTACTAAACATTGGAGACACAAATAGAAAATAAGACAATAGAAAATAAGCCAAATCGAAAATAAGAATCTCACAATTTAATGGAGGAAACCCCTTAGAGAATGCTTTACCTGCAAGTCAGATGTAAAGGTCCCATTGTCCATAGAATGTAGCAACAAAGCCAATTATTTTAAAATAAACCAAAAGGAATAGCTAGATGGTACAGTGAATAGAACACTGGTCCTGAAGTCAGAAAAACCTGAGTTTAAATGTGGCTTCAGAAACTTAACACTTACTAGCTATGTGATGCTGGACAAGTCACTTAACCCCAATTGCCTGTAAAAAATAAAATAAAATAAACCACATAGCAAACAAGCATAGAATAGTCTTAAATAGGTGCATATTAATGCATACATGTATATCTAGGTATGACTGTAGATATTTAAGTATATGTATGTATTTGTGTGTTTATGTGTATATCTATATGTATTATATATAATACATATACTCACTTAATTGTCTTCTGTAGGGGGAGGAAGAGAAAGAATAATAAGGTAAAAAGTGCACAGCAGAAAACAAAAGAAAACTTACAAGGAAACAAAGAAAAGACGGATAGTTTTGAACACAATGTAAAATGTTTATTATATAGGCTTTCTTGAAATGGAAATTCATTTATTTATTTATTTTTAATGTCTCAATAGTATTTTATTTTTCCAAATACATTTGTATATGTACATGTATAAATAAATATATTTTCCAAATATATGTAAAGATAATTTTCAACATTCATTTCTGTGAGATTTTGTGTTTCAATATTTTTTCCTCCCTTCTCATACTTCCCCCTCTCTGAGACAGCAAGCCATCTGATATAGGTTATACATATACAATACTTATAAACATATTTCCATATTTAGCATGCTGTGCAAAAAAAATCAGACCAAAAGTGGAAAAATTTATACTATTCTTTGATTCACATTCAGTCTTCATAGTACTCTCTTTGGCTGTGGATGGCATTTTCTATCCCAAATCTTTGAAATTGTCTTGGATTGCCAAGAAGAACTTACTCTACCACAGTGGAGTATCACATAATCTTGCTGTTACTACATACAATGTTCTCCTGATTCTGCTCATTTTACTCAGCATTAGGTCAGAAAAGTCTTTTCAGACTTTTCTGAAATCAGCCTGCTCATCATTTCTTACAGAACAATAATATTCTATTATATTCACATACCATAACTTATTCAGTCATTCTTCAATTGATAAGTATCCACTCAATTTCTAATTCCTTGCCAGTACAAAAATAGTTGTTACATTTTTTGCACATGTGGGCCCTTTCCCCTCTCTTATGATCTTTTTGGAGTACAGATTCAGTAGTGAGAGTGCTAAATTAATGGGTTTATAGTTTTATATCCCTCTGAGAATAGTTCCAACTTGTTCTCTAGAATGGTTAAATAATTTCACAACTCAACCAAAAGTGCATTACTGTCCCAGTTTTTCCATATCCCTTTCAACATTTATCATTAACTTTTCCTATCATCTTAACCAATCTGAGAGGCATGAAGTGGTGCATTTTTCTAAACAACAGTGATTTTAGATGATTTTTATGTAACTATAAATGGCTTTAATTTATTCAAGTGAAAATTGTCTATTCATATCCTTTGACCCATTTATCAATTGAGTGGTGACTTGTATTTTTATAAATTTAATTCAATTCTCTATACAATTTAGAATTGTAGCAATTATCAGAAACACTGGCTGTAAAAATTGTTTCCCAGATTTCTGTTTCCCTTCTTATCTTGGGTGCAATGGTTCTGTTTGTGCAAAACCTTTTAAATTCAGCATAATCAAAATTATTCATTTTGCATTTCATTATGTTGTCTAGTTCTTCTTTCACCATAAAATCCTCCCTTCTCCACTGATCTGACAGTTATACTATCCCCTTGCTCTCTTAGTTTTCTTATAGTATTGACTTTTTTTGTCTAAATCACAAACCCATTTTGACCTTATCTTGGTATAGGGTGTGAAGTGTTATTCTATGCCTAATTGCTGCCAGAATGGAAGTTTATTGCTTTATATTTTTGACATATCTTATGTTCTGCTGTGCAAATGATGATGGTTATTTTCTTTTTCAATTTTGCATTTAAGCATAAAATAAATAAGTAAAATTTTAAAATAAATCATATAATATAAACTATTTGGGAAATAACTTTTTTATTTAACAAATTTTTTGTTGGAAAACTGGAAAGCAAATTGGCAAAAATTAGGTTGACTACCACTTTAAACCATATGCCACAAAACTCCCCAAATCCAAATGAAATCTGACTGTAAATATAAAAAAAAGGGGGGTGGAGGGAGATTGTGGGAAGCGATCCTGCTCAAGTTACTTTTACAACTATGGTTACAGTGAAAATTATTAATTATACAAGGGATAGAGTGGGTCAAAAAAGATAAAGTAAATATCTTGGATTACATGAAATTGAAAAGTTTTTTTTTTCTGAAAAAAATGTTAATGTGGCTAGGATAAGAATGGAATCATTCTTACAGAAAAATAATTATGTTAATTATCTTTGATATTGATATGCTATCTAAAATATTTAAATATGGCAGACAAAGAGCCATTTCACCAATGGGTAGATGGCTGAAAAATATGATTATTTATGATTAGAGAGTTATATATCAAAACAAATTGCAAATCAAAAACAATATAAAAGGTAAAACCTTTTACATTGCAAATTAGCAAAGATTCAAAAGCAGAAACTATTAACAGGAAAAAAGAAAGATATCTGAATACATTATTAGTGAAATTGTGAATAGTCTCACTAATTCTGGAAACTAATAAGGAAAATTCTAAATAGTGAATAAAATGTTCATATCCTTTTATTCAGAGGTTCCGCCTTTAAGTATATCCTCTAGGATGTCAATGTCTGGTACCATCTGTACTAAAATAGTCACAACTTCATTATTTTCATGCTAGCAAAGAGCTGGAAACAAGTAAATACCCAATGATTGGGAAATGTTAAAATAAATTCTGATAATTGGATACAATGGACTGTTATTGCACTGTAAGCAATGATAAACATCAAGAATTCAGAGAAACATGAAAAGGTGCATGAATTGATGCAAAGTGAAAGAAGCAGAAATAGAAAGACAATATACATAATGAATAAAACAACATAAATCGAAAGAACAAAAATATGAAAATTCCCACTGTGTAGTTATAATGATTAAATCTGATTCCAAAGGAGAGTTGAAAAAAATATATCTCTTTCCCTTCTTTCCAGAAGTGGAATACAGTGGGTTTAGAATACAGCTAGGTCTAGATTAATATGAATAATGAATTCTTCTGAAGTGGTTGCATTTAAAAAAAAATCTCACTGCATATTACTATGGGCTGGATCAAATTATCATAATTTCCATAATTATAACCTGAAACAGTGAGAATTTAAATACATATAAACAGTTCAGTGTATTCATTTATTCACATTAACCAGGACCTAGATGTATCACATATACTCTTAGACATGGTTGATGTGTTAATTTTGCTGAACTGCTTCCATTTACTCCCTTTCTTTTAAAATCTTTGTTATAAGGAATGGCTCACTGAATAATCAAGGGTAAAGATATTTATTACAAAATGATGTAACAAAAATAAAAGATATCAGTAGTATAACATAATTTTGTTTTGAAAGAAAAGGAAGATTTTTAGTCAATGTATGAAATTTAGAATGGAGAAGAGGTAAACTACAGGTAAGAAAACCAAATGACAATATAGTTTAGGCAAAAAGCAATATTGAACTGGAATAGTTTCAGTGGGAATTGAAAGGCAGGGACAGATCTAAGAATTATATGGAGATAAAACTGACAATATTTGTCAATGGATTATATTCATTAGTGAAGGAAATGAAGAGGCTTCTTCTGACTGAATAACTCAGAAGATGATGGTACCATTCACAGAAATAGAAAAATGGGAGTAGAACAAGTTATTGATGAGAGATAATTAATTTTCTTTTGGATATATTGAGTTTAAGTTGAAAGTGTCAAAGCAGGCAGTAGGCTCTGGGTAGACCATTTAAGTATTACTTATCCTGACCTTGCAAATGAAACAAAACAAAACAAAAACTTTCCACATTCAAGAAAGTATTCAATAAGGGTGTGTTTAGCTGACTGTCATGTCACCTCACATTGGGAAGGAGGAGGAAAAGCAAAAAAAAAAAAAAAAAAAAAAAAAAAAAAGATATAGAGGTAGTTTATGTTTAACCCATCGTTCTGAATCCCTTAGGGATGACTCCAACAATATTTTCAAAATGTTAAGATGGTACTTAGTTGTGTGAATAGAACCTGTAGGTGCAAACTGTTGATGGAAATCTGGGAATGAAAGAAGGATTTGATGAAGCTACCTTGTGTAGACTTTATCTAATTTTATTATTGGTAAGTTCAGTAGCTATCTGACCTCAGTTTTCTTACCTCTACAGGAAGGAATATGGAAACATATTCTGATTCATTTCTGAAGGGAGGTCACTGTTTGAGATACATATTAAAGATGGGAAGCTCAAGGAACATTTATTATCCTGATTTATGCTACCCAATTCAGAGTTTCTGGAGAATTATCCCAAACTAGAACTGCAGAGAGAGAAAAAAGAAGAAAGCCATAAATTTGGCCCAAATAAATCAAAGTGTGTTAGGCTCTGCTATTTTGTGACAGGGACTTGCAGAAAGTGCCTTATTACCACTTGGATATTCTTCTACCTGGGGACTAGGGGTGGGAGTGAAGGTTAACCTGCAGCAAGATGGAAGAAGCCTTCCCTGCTGATCAATCAAGGAGGTATATTTAAAAGTGGCCTCTAATTCAAGTCTTATGATGCCCAATATATAGCAAATCTGTTGAGATGAGACTCCATTGTAATGTAAAAAAGGACTACATTTTTGATAATAGATTAAACAGAGTTCACCTGGGCAATTAGAAAACAATCTTTATGTGCTTCTCTGGAAGCATATTTTCAATTGCTTACTGCTTGAATTTTCCAGGTGACTATAACTAAAAGTCTTCAGCTATCTATCATAAAAGATCAAATCCCTGGGTGTAAGATGTGAAATGTATCCTTATATATTGTCTCATCTAATTTTTTCAGTGTACTGATATGTGGCAAGTGGGCAACTCTCTTTTGCCTAGGGTCTTGGGCCTTTAATATGAATGTATCTTTTTATTACACTTCATTGCCTTTGCCATAATTAAGGAAAACATTTCCAACCATGTTAATCTGAGAGACATTTCTTTTTAGGGAAGTTCCAGCCTTTTTTGTTTATTTGTTTATTTTTGACAGGTATTTGAATGATTGTGGATTTATGTCTCTTTTAACAAGCCATTTTCATATACATTCAGAAGCTTCCTTGGAAGAACCATCTTCTTAGAACCTAAATATTTTGTAAGGATTTTAGAAGAGCTCTTCTGTTTTTAATGAGAGAATTTCAGCAGACAGCTAGAGATATAGCTTATGGAAGTTTAAGAATACAAATGCGGTCCATAAACTTTAATAACCTGATACGTAAAAAGCACTATACTAGACACTGGGGACAGACAAAAAAAGAACAGTCTTTTTCCTCAGGGAGTTTGCAGTCTCTTGGGGAAATCAGCATACAATAGAATACAAGTAAGTAAATAAAAGTGATTTCAAGATAGAGAATAGCTATAGTGTAAAGAAAACTAGTGATCCTATGAGATGAAAAAGAGAAAAGAGTGAATTCTAGAGTTGGAGAAATCATTTGTATAAAGACAGAGAGGGAAAAAAATGAGATATTTTATACAGAGACTAGCTCACAGGCTAATTTGGCTGAAATTGAAGTATGTCAGAGGAGTATTATGAAATAAAGTTAGAAAATAAAGGATAAGTTGACAAAGTCTGCAATAAAAGCAAACTCAAACTTTTAGCACACAGACCCTTCACACATGATAAAAAACACATTAGTTTTACCTAGACAACATCATATATGCTTATTTTTGTAAATATATATTTTAAATAATAGATTCGATCATACTATATAATCTTTTACTATAAATAATAAATGTTTGAGTCAGGCTACATTAGTATGAAATAAATTTGTGTCTCATTATCTTGAAGAGACAGTCTGGCATAGTAGACAGACTTCTGGACTAATAGCCAAGAAGACTTGAGTTTAAATCTTAGTGAAGCTAGTTAATAATGATGTGATCCTTAGTTTTCCTTGCTTTCAGTTTCTTCATCTATAAAAAGAAGATATTGATACCTGGAGCACTTACCTTAAAGGGCTTAAATGAGATAATGTATGCAAAGTGCTTTTTAAATTTAAAAATATTATGCAAATGTTACTTATTAGTATTATTATTAGAAAACAAATTCGTGCTCATCCACCCCTGTGCCTATCATAGCTGTTTAGCATTCAGAAGAAAGCAAAGGGAAGCAAAGGGAAGCCCACCTACTTCCTCCAAGCCTCTATGGCAGTGCCCAAAGGGAGCATTTGGTAGGCAGAGCTAGTTTCCCATACCCCAGCTGAATACCCCAGCATTCACAGTTCATGGACCATGATAGTGTACTCTAAGCTCTTAGCACAAACATGGATCCTTCTTTTGACCTATCCCATTAATAACTCCATTGGCTTTTACTGTAATCTATGAGTACCATTTTCTTCTGTCTTGGCTTTAAGGTCTCATTGCCTTCCTTAGGGAATTGTCCCTTCCTGCTGGCCCCTGATGGGCTCTACCAGAGTTTACTTCTGACCAAATTTTCTTACTTGTTGCCTATAATAGTATTGTGTCCCTCAACACTTCAGATTGATGTTACTTGTGAGATTTGTTGTATCTCAATCTTGACTCTACTGAGTACAAAATAAATAGGATAAAATCCTAGTTGGATGATTGAGCAGAAGTTATTTCATATAGAAGAAAGAGTTAAGAAGTCATTTATAAAAAGCCACAATGTGAACCCTAGCAGTATACCCAACCAAGGGCACATAGAGCTATTAAAATGGGAAAGAACCTTGGAGGGCATCACATTCAAGCCTTTTCATTTTCCAGATGAGGAATCTGAGACCCAGAGATATCAAACATAATTTGATATGAGGAACATTTATTAAATGTCTGTTATGTAGTGCACAGTAGTAGGCACTGGGGATAATGATATGAAAAAGAATATTCTTTACCTTGAAGGAGTTTATGGTATCAAAGGAGGATAACAAATATCCATGTTTTGGAATTTACTTTTAACTCCAGCTTGATGTAAGCTGCATTGAGAGTTGTTAGTGTTACAGTGGATGAGAGGACAGGATTTCTGAATTTGAATAAAGATTACTTCTATTCCCACTAAGTGTATAAGAATGGCGGAATCACTTCAATCTTTTGGGTTTCAGTTTTCCACTGTGTAAAATGGAGATAATGATAGTATCCAGTATTTCTCAGAAAGTTGTG